>NW_012106919.1:2776694-2828521 GCF_000951045.1 Mandrillus leucophaeus | reverse complement strand
CTAAAAATACAAAAAATTAGCTGGGCATGGTGGCGGGCGCCTGTAGTCCCAGCTACTTGGGAGGCTGAGGCAGGAGAATGGTGTGAACCCGGGAGGCAGAGCTTGCAGTGAGCCGAGATCATGCCACTGCACTCCAGGCTGGGTGACAGAGCAAGACTCTGGATTTAAAAAAAAAAAAAAAAAAGCTAGCAGAACAGAAGAAATAACCAAGATCAAAGCAGAACTGAAGATTATAGAGATATGAAACATCCTCCAAAAAATCAATGAATCCAGGAGCTGTTTTTTTGAAAAGACTAACAAAACAGACCACTAGCCAGAATAAAAAAGAAAAAAAGAGAGAAGAATCAAATAAACACAATAAAAATGATAAAGGGAATATCACCACTGATCCCACAGAAATACAAACTACCATTAGATAATACTATAAACGCCTCTGTACAAAAAAAAAACAACTAAAACATCTAGAAGAAATGGATAAATTCCTGGACACATACACCCTCCCAAGACTAAACCAGGAAGAAGTCGAATTCCTGAATAGACCAATAACAAGTTCTGAAACTGAGGGAGTAATTAATAGCCTACCAACCAAAAAAAGCCCAGGATCAGAGGGATTTACACCCGAATTCTACCAGAGGTACAAAGAGGAGCTGCTACCATTCCTTTTGAAACTATTCCAAACAATAGAAAAAGAGGGACTCCTCCCTAACTCATTTTATGAGGCCAGCATCATCCTGATACCAAAACCTGGCTGAGATACAACAACAACAAAAAAGTTTCAGGCCAATATCCCTGATGAACATTGATGCGAAAATCCTCAATAAAATACTGGCAAACTGAATCCAGCAGCACATCGAAAAGCTTATCCACCACGATCCAGTTGGCTTCATCCCTGGGATGCAACGCTGGTTCAACATACGCAAATCAATAAACGTAATCCATCACATAAACAGAACCAATGACAAAAACCACATGATTATCTCAATAGATGCAGAAAAGGCCTTCAATAAAATTCAACACACCTTCATGCTAAAAACTCTTAATAAACTGGGCACTGATGGAACGTATCTCAAAATATTAAGAGCTATTTATGATAAACCCACAGCCAATATCATACTGAATGGGCAAAAACTGGAAGCATTCCCTTTGAAAACTGGCACAAGACAAGGATGCCCTCTCTCACCACTTCTATTCAATATAGTATTGGAAGTTCTGGCCAGGGCAATCAGGCAAGAGAAAGAAATAAAGGGTATTCAAACAGGAAGAGAGGAAGTCAATTTGTCTCTGTTTGCAGATGACATGGTTGTATATTTAGAAAACCTCATCTTTTCAGCCCAAAAACTCCTTAAACTGATAAGCAACTTCAGCAAAGTCTCAGGATATAAAATCAATGTGCAAAAATCACAAGCATTCCTATACACCAATGATAGGCAAACAGAGAGCCAAATCATGAGTGAACTCCCACGTACAGTTGCTACAAAGAGAATAAAATACCCAGGAATCCAACTTACAAGGGACATGAAGGACCTCTTCAAGGAGAACTACAAATCACTGCTCAAGGAAATACGAGAGGACACAAACAAATGGAAAAACATTCCATGCTCATGAATAGGAATAATCAATATCATCAAAATGGCCATATTCCCCAAAGTAATTTACAGATTAAATGCTATCCCCATCAAGCTACCAATAACTTTCTTCACATAACTAGAAAAAACTACTATAAATTTCATATGGAATCAAAAAAGACCCCATATAGCCAAGACAATCCTAAGCAAAAGGAACAAAGCTGGAGGCGTCACATCAGCTGACTTCAAACGATACTACAAGGGTACAGTAACCAAAACAATATGGTACTGGTACCAAAATTGATACATAGAACAATGGAATAGAACAGAGGCCTCAGACATGACACCGCACATCTATAACCATCTCATCTTCAACAAACCTGACAAAAACAAGCAATGGGGAAAGGATTCCCTATTTAATAAACGGTGTTGCAAAAACTGGCTAGCCATATGCAGAAAGCTGAAACTGGACCCCTTCCTTACACCTTATACAAAAATTAATTCAAGATGGATTAAAGACTTAAACGTAACACCTAAAACCATAAAAACCCTAGAAGAAAACCTAGGCAATACCATTCAGGACGTAAGCATGGGCAAAGACTTCATGACTAAAACACCAAAAGCAATAGCAACAAAAGCCAAAATTGACAAATGGGATCTAATTAAACTAAAGAGCTTCTGTACAGCAAAAGAAACTATCATCAGAGTGAACAGGCAACCTATAGAATGGGAGAAAATTTTTGTAATCTATCCATCTGACAAAGGTCTGATATCCAGAATCTACAAGGAACTTAAACAAATTTACATGAAAAAAAACAAACTACCCCATCAAAAAGTGGGCAAAAGATATGAACAGACACTTCTCAAAAGAAGACATTTATGTGGCCAACAAACATATGAAAAAAAGCTCATCATCACTGGTCATTAGAGAAATGCAAATCAAAACCACAATGAGATACCATTTCACATCAGTTAGAATGGCAAATATTAAAAAGTCAGGAAACGACAGATGCTGGAGAGGATGTGGAGAAATAGGAACGTTTTTACAGTTAGTGGGAGTGTAAATTAGTTCAACTATTGTGGAAGATAGTGTGGCAATTCCTCAAGGATCTAGAACTAGAAATACCATTTGACCCAGCAATCCTGTTACTGGGTATATACTCAAAAGATTATAAATCATTCTACTATGAAGACACATGCACACATATGTTTACTGCAGCACTATTCACAATAGCAAAGACTTTGAACCAACCCAAATGCCCATAAATAATAGAATGGATAAAGAAAATGTGGCACATGTACATCATGGAATACTACGCAGCCATAAAAAAGGATGAGTTCACGTCCTTTGCAGGGACATGGTTGAAGCTGGAAACCATCATTCTCAGCAAAGTAACACAGGAATGGAAAACCAACCACCACATGTTCTCACTAATAAGTAGGAGTTGAACAATGAGAACGCATGGACACATGGAGGGGTACATCACACACTGGGGTCTGTCAGGGTGTGGGGGGCAAGGGGTGAAAGAGCACTAGGACAAATACCTAATGCATATGAGGCTTAAAACCTAGATGTTGGGTTGATGGGTGCAGCAAACCACCATGGCACATGCATACCTATGTAACAAACCTGCATGTTCTGCACATGTATTTCAGAACTTAAAGTATAATAAAAAATAAAATTGATTTGTAATTCTTTAGATTCTGAATATTATATTAAATCATCAAATCTAAGTAACCAACCCCTTCTAAACTGCATCATTATTTTATTCCTAAGAAAGAAAACAACCTGGCAACTACAATGGAAAGATTTCATCTATTCTAAGATGCATCCCAACTGTAGAGATGTTAAAATGTGAAGTAACTGCCTTGGTATTGATGAAGTACTGTGGTCCAGTGTCAGACATATGTATTGCAAATGGGGGATTTCTGTGAAATATGTTTTCTTGAAACAGCACTTTCTGAAAAATAATGCACCCAAAATAACAGAGATTATGGAGAAAACAGAGTCATGGTTGACTTCTCAAAACCTTTGCAACTTTGTAACCAGAACACTAACAAAATAGATAATGGTTCTAATTTAAAATATTAATACAGTTTAAAAGACATGTTAAATTCCCAATTAAAAACAATAAATAAAATACTGTGTCTTCTAAGAAAATGAAAGAAATGAAGAGAAAAGGTGGCTTGACAGAAAGGGGTATAAGAAAGGGTTAGCCTACTAAATAATGAAGATAGGGCAAATAGTGCAATAAAGATTTTAAAAACAGAACACAAAGTCAAACAGAAAAGATGCCAAATTGAAGTATATAGGCATCATATACACTGCCATATTCTTCCTCAGCTGCAATATTCAGTTGTGTTCGTTGATTCTATTTACTTGTGGTTATTTGATGATAAAAAAAAATTAGCTTGCTGAGGAAAACGGCATAGAAACTAGTATAACCTCAGTTAAATTTATGTCATTTTCTACATATGTGCCAATCACATGTAAACTATTTGTACTGCAGAAATACATGTAGAGGAACAGAGAGTATCTTGTCACATTCTGATTTTTTCACCTTTTTAAAAAATTGTATTTTGATGACAGAAGTTCTTAATTTTAATGTAGTCAAATGTATCAATCTTTTCCTTTACAGCTAATGGTTTTTGTGTCTAGTTGAAAAAAATCCTTTCCCAGCCTGTGCTGATGATATCCAGGGCACTGGGCTGCACCTGGAAAGCAAGCCTCAATTGTCTGAATGCATAAAGCAAACTGTCCAGAAAAAAAAAAAAAAAAATTCCTTTCCTAAGGCTATGGAGATATTCTATATTCTTTTTAAAAAGCACTACAGGTTTGCCTTTCACACCTAGGACTTTAACACAGTGGTGGGGATGGGCGAGCTGGTGAGAAGTACCAGTTCAATTTCCATTTTTTCCAAATGACTACTCAAAATGATTTATTGAAAGTCTTAATTTCCTTTCTGATCAGCCACAGCACTTCTTTCATAGCAATGTCTATATAAGCTTGGGTGTCTACTACTAGGCTTTCTACCTATTGACCATTCCTGTATCATTATCAGTGTTATAATTATTCTATTTTCCTAATAAATCTAGATATACAGTATAGCAAGTCCACCTATCTTGCTTTTTGTATTCATAGCCTGTCCATATACATTCTAGAATCAGATAAACAGGCTAAAAAGGCTGAAATTTTTATGGAATTTACATTGAATCTACCAATCCATTTGAGTAGAACTGATATCTTTGCCATACCGTCTTTAATTCATGAATAAGAAATCTCTGTCAGCATATTTAGATCTTCTTTAGCATCCCTTAATTTCACCCTATGGAGGTCTTACGTTTCATTAGAGGTTAATTTCTAGGTATTTAAAAAAAAACTTATATGCCATTGTAAGTAATATTTTCATAAACTTTTATTTTCTAAATATTGATGGTATAAAAGAAGGAATTTATCTACAATAGAATGCACTAATTCTAACAGTACAATTAAGTGAACTTTGGAAACCATTATCCCCCAAAGTTTCCTTGGGCCTCTTTGCAGTCCTCCACTGTGGGCAGTTACTGACCTACTATCAGTAGAGTTTTGCCTTTAATATAATTTAATATAAATGGAATCATACATTAATTTGATTCCAGTAGTTGTCTGGCTTCTTTTAGTTAGCCTGATGCTTTTGAGATTCACCCAGGTTGTTCAAATTCTTTTTACATTTAAGATGTCATTTGCGAAGAGAGATCATTTTAAGTCTTTTCTAAGTTGAATGCCTTTTATTTCTTTTTCCTGTCTTATTACTCTGGCTAGAATTTTCAGTACTATGTTGAATAGTAATGGCAAGAGTGGGCATCCTTGCTTTATTGCGGGATCTTACAGGAAAAGTCTTCTGTCTTTCCCTGTTGAGCATAATGTTAGCTTTTATTATGTTGAGGTAGTTTCCTTCTACTCCTAATTTGTTGAGTATTTTTAAAAATCCTGATAGGGTACTGAATTTTGCTTTTTCTGTATTGAGATGTTAATGTGGTATAATATATTAACTGATTCTTATATGTTGAACCATCCTTGCATTCCAGGCATAAATTTTAGCTGGTCAAGATGTATGATCTTTTTAATGTGCAATATAATTTAGTTTGCTAGTATTTTCTTTAGAATTTTTGTGTCAAATATCCATCAGGGATATTGGCCTGTAGCTGTCCTTTATTGTGTCTTTGTCTGGTTTTGTTATGAGGGTAACGAGTTTAAATGAGTTTGGGAGTGTCCCTTTCTCTTCCGTTCTTTGGAAGAATTTGAGAAGGACTGTTATTAACTGTTCGGTAGAATTCTCCAGGGGAGCCACCAGGTTCTAGGTTTTTCTTTGTTGGGAGGTTTTTGATTACTGCTTTAATCTCCACACTTGTTATAGGACTCTTCTGAATCTCTTTATGATTCAGTCTTGGTAGGTTTATATTTCTAAAACTTTATCCATTTCTTCTAGATCATCCAATTTGTTGGCATCTAACTTTTCACTACAGTAGTCTTTATAATTCTTTTCATTTCTGTGACATCAGTTATAGTATCTCCCCTTTCATTTCTAATTTTAGAAATTTAAATATTTTTTTTCTTAATCTAAGTAAGGAAGTAAGGGTTTATCAATTTTAGTGTTTTTTTTTTAAAAACAACTGGTTTGGTTGATTTTTTTCTTTTATGTTTTCTATTGAGTTTATCTCTCCTCTAGTCTTTATTATTTCCTTCCTTCTGCTGACTTTGGGTTTAGTTCATTCTTATTTGTCTAATTCCTTAAGGTATAAGATTAGGTTGGTGACTTGAGATTTTTCTTCTCTTTTGATGTGTTTACTGCTGTGAACTTCCCTCTTGGTACTGCTTTTACTACCTTCCATAAGTTTTAATATGTTGTATCTTTTAAAAAAATGTATCTCCAGGTTATTTCCAAAACTCTCTCATAATCCACTGGTTGTTTAAGAACACACTGTTTACTTTCCATGTATTTGCAAATTTTCCTGTTTTCTTTCTGCTAACTAATTTTAGTTTCATTCCATTATGCTGAGAGAAGATACCTTACATAATTTAAATCTTAAATTCATTAAGACTTGTTTTGTGGCCTAACGTGGTTTATCATAGAGAATCTTCCATGCATGCTAGATAAGAATGTATATTCTGCTGTTATTGGATGAAATGTTCTGTATGTCCGTTAGGTCCATTTGGTCTCATATTGTTAAAGTCCTCTGTTTCCTCATTGATCTTTTGTCTTATTTTATTCAGTTGGTATTCCACTGTATGGATATATCAAAACTAATTATCCATTCACCAATGATGGACATTTGGGTTGTTTCCAGATTTGGGCTATAATAAATAAAGCTGCTATTAACTTACATGACTTTGGATAGACATATATTTAAATGTATGTTGAGTTAATACCTAGGAGTGAAATTACTAGGTATTGTGGTAAGTGTATGTTTAATTCAATAAGAAAACGTCACATTATTTTCCAAAGTAGATGTCTTTGCATTTCCACCTGCAATATATGAGAGCTGCAGTTGATTTACATTACTGTTTCTAAGTAGGAATGCTTTCTGGAGTTTCTTGGGTAATTTGTTCTCTCTAAATCTTACAACAAATTAGTTGCCAGGAAAAATGACAAAAAAGTTCTAATTCTCTTGCACAAATTAAAGTTTAACAATTTGACATAGAGACATCTGGCTTAAAGACATCCGCTGATATCAACTGAAAGCAAGAGCAGGAAACGCTGAAAAGCAGAATCAAAGGTTAAGGTTGACATTGCCAGGAACCAGGACAGAAGCATGTGGGAGAGTAGCAGTCACTACATACTCAAGTCAGTCTTATTTGCAGCTGTTGCCACAAGTGTGTGTTCATGGCCATATCTGCTAGTGGTGGGTCTTTCTTACATAAAACAATACTAATAAGATGATATGTGTATTATACTTTATATAAATCCTATGAGTTGTGTTCCAAGAAATAACAAGTTTGGAGGCTAAGTCCTTAAATTGGCAGTTTCAACACACAACTCTGTGTAATGCTGTTAACCATGCTGGGAAATCTAAATATTAGGTTATTTGAATACTATCCAATAATATTTTCTGGCATTTTTCACTGATTATTTGTTACAAGCTTCAGTGCTTTGTAAATATTTAACAGAAGAAATGCAAAGAGAGAAAGTGAATGCTACTGTGGAACGTTCCAACATGAAATTAGAAACAGATCTAAAATCTGAAATAAAAGTAATATATTTAATAGATTTCAAGGGCAAAATCAAAATCAGGAGAAGCAGACAAAATGCTTTCACAATTAAAAAAGAAAATGAGATTAAATGAAACAACATACTTTGTAATGCTTTGTAAGGCATGAGGATTTTTTTTGATACATTCTTAATAAATTTGATGAATGTCAGTGCAAAATGAAATACAATTTTTTCTGGCATACTTGTCTGGCATATTTATCACCAAATAAAGATCAAGATCATCAGATAAAACAATTGATACTTTGTGCTTTAAAATTTCATTTTAGGGTTGGGCTTGGCGGCTCACATCTGTAATCCCAGCAGTTTGGGATTCTGAGGCGGGCGGATCACCTGAGGTCAGGAGTTTGAGACCAGCCTGGCCAACATGGTGAAACCCCACCTCTACTAAAAACACAAAAATTCACCGAGTGTGGTGGCGTGCACCTGTAATCCCAGCTACTTAGGAGACTGAGGCAGGAGAATCACTTGAACCTGGGAGGCGGAAGTTGTGATGAGCTGAGATCATGCCACTGTACTCTAGACTGGTCAACAAACAGAGCAAGACTCTGTCTCAAAAATCAATCAATCAATCAAAAATAAATAAATAAATAAATAAAATTTTAGGTGTGAAAAATTCAAATGCTAAATATGTATGTGATTATCTTTCAAATTCTAAATGATTTTTATTTGGTATTTATTTTGTGTTAATGCCTCCATTCATTCATTCATCATTTTAGAGATGCAGTCTTGCTATGTTGCCCAGGCTGATCTTGAATTCCTGGCTTCAAGATTTCCTTCTGCCTCAGCCTCCCAAAGTGCTAGGACTACAGATGTGAGCCACCATGCCCAACCAATGTCTCCTTCTTATAAGTTTTTCTGTTATCAAACATCTGTATCAAGTAGAGATCACTGAAAAATAGTAACAAAATCTTATTTTATTAGTTCATAATAATAATAATAGTAAACCATTTGATTTTATCTTGCCAGTTTCTCTCTGTAAGCGCTTGCCACACAGGAGAATCCATCCTATACTACAGTGTTCATAGCCATAACTACTGCCATAACAGTCAAGTGCAGCAGTCATTTGGGCTCTCAAGGTACTGGGTTCATTTGTCATTTCTTCACAATCAACTGTAGGTGATACTGTAATTAAATTGTGATGCCATGACTTCTCATGAATTATCAGCATCCCGCCTCTCATTGGAAGAAACTTGGCACTCCACGTAAGATCAGCCAAGACAACCAAAACCGATTCTGAAATCCCTTCTTGGAGGTTCTGTCTCCTGGGAAAACTACTTGTACTAATTCTGTATCAAGATCCAGACAGGAGAGAGAAACCACATGGCAATCTGAACAGAGACAGTTTAGTATATAGAATTGTTAACTGTTTACAGGGAATTAACTAAGTAGGAATAAACAAGGACTCTAAAGAATATCATCCTAAAGCTGAGGTAGAATAGTTAAATAAGGAACAAACTTGGAAGGGAGGGACTCTCCCAAAGTCTGGGATTCAGACCTCATTGAAGAGGGTGTGGTAACAGCCCAGTGGATGGTGGGGAATTTTGCTGGGTTGCCTGAGGACAGAGCTAGTTTACAGTTAGTGGGTCAAGGATTATAGGCAGGGAACTGCATGGGGTACCAATGAAATTCACCAGCAAGCTACCTCTGGTGGTGAGTCGGGTTTGTAAATAGAAAACCAGCTAAGACACTGGCTGGACTTGCCAGTAATCCATAGGAAAACTGGCTGCAGAGGATGTTGCTGAAAACTGGGGGACCAAATGGGATGTCACAGAACTCACCAGGAAACTGCTAAGAAGTCAGCTGGTACACTGCTGGTACTCATGAAATCACCTGTGAGGGTGTTGCTGAACTTGCTGTAAGGAAGTCTCCTGCAGGTGTGCCACTGAACTTGTCACTGAGAAGCTGACTGCTAGGGTACTGCTGAAACTTGCTGGGTGTCTTTTTGGATAGCAGGAGCAAAAAGAAAAAGATACACTGGAACCAGGAAAAGAACTCTCTTCTTTGTCCAGTATCCTTCCTGTGCCCTCTATTGAAAGCTTAACACTGTGTCAACGGACAGGAGACAAATGTTACAGTATCACAACCAGGCAAGAAAGTAGATTTATAGCTAAGAGGCAATATGGATAATAAATGGCAGACTAGTTTTCTGAGAGATTCTATCATAAATGGGAGTTGAATTTTGCCAAATAATTTTTCTGCATCTATTGAAAAGATCATTGGTTTTTGTTTTCTAATATTACTATATTAATTTTGAAATGTTATACCAACCTGGCATTCCTGAAACAAACTCCACTTGATCATAATGTATTATCCTTTTACATATTGCTATATATATATTGACTTGCTAAAATACTGTTAAGAATTTCTGAGTCTACATTCAAGGAAAATTTTAGACTAACATTTTCTTTTTTTTTTTTAATTTTAGAATCAGAATCATGTTCGCAACACAGAATGAGTTGGGAAATGTTCCCTCCTATATTTTCTAGAAGAGTTTGTGTAGAATTGGTATTATTTCTTTCTTAAATGTTCAGAACAATTTACCAGTATCACCCAGGCCTAAAGTTTTCTTTCTTTTTTCCAACTTTTATTCTAAGTTCAGGGGTACATGTGCAGGTTTGTTACATAAACGTGTGCCATGGTAATTAGCTGCACAGATCATCCTATCATCTACGTATTAAGCCCAGCATCCATTAGCTATTCTTACTGATGCTGTCCTTCCTCCCACCCTCCAACAGGCCCCAGTGTGTGTTGTTCCCCACCATGTGTCCATGTGTTCTCATCACTCAGCTCCCAATTATAAGTGAGAACATTTGATTTTCTGTTCCAAATGAATTGTAAAATAGTTTTTTTTTTTTTTCCTAATTCTGTGAAGAATGTCAATGATAGTTTAATGGGAATAGCATTGAATCTATAAATTACTATGGGCAGTATGGCCATTTTGATGATACTGATTCTTCCTATTCATAAGCATGGAACGTTTTTCCATTTATTTGTGTCATCATCTCTGATTTCTTTGAGCAGTCGTTTGTAGTTCTTGAAGAGGTTATTTACTTCTCTTGTTAGCTGTATTCCTAGGTATTTTATTCTTTTTTGTGGCAATTGTGAATGGGAGTTCATTCTGGATTTTGGCTCTCAGCTTGCCTGTTACTGATACATAGGAATGTTAGCAATTTTTGCACATTGATTTTGTACCCTGAGATTTTGCTGAAGTTGCCTATCAGTTTAAGAAGCTTTTGGGCAGAAACGGTGGAATTTTCTAGATATAGGAGATCATGTCATTGGCAAACGGATAGTTTCATTTCCTCTTCCTATGTGAATATGCTCTTTCTTTCTCTTTCTTGATTGCCCTGGTCAGAACTTCCAAAACTATATTGAATAGGAGTGGTGTAAGAGGGCATCCTTGTCTTGTGCTGGTTTTCAAGGGCAATGGTTCTAGCTTTTGTCCATTCAGTATGATATTGGCTGTGGGTCTTATTATTTTGAGATATGTTCCTTCAATATCTAGTTTATTGAGAATTTTTAACATGAAGCATTGTTGAATTTTATCAAAGGCTTTTTTGACATCTACTGAGATAATCATGTGGTTTTTGTCTTTAGTTCTGTTTATGTGGTGAATTATGTTTATTGATTTGTGTATGTTGAACCAGCCTTGCATCCTGGGGATGAAGCTGAATTGATTGTGGTGGATGAGCTTTTTGATATGCTGTTGGATTCGGTTTGCCGGTATTTTACTGAGGGTTTTTTCATTGATGTTCATTAGGGATACTGGCCTGAAGTTTTCTTTTTTTGTTGTATCTCTGCCAGGTTTTGGTATCAGGATGATGCTGGCCTCATAAAATGAGTAAGGGAGGGGTCCCTCCTTTTCAATTATTTGGAATAGCTTCAGAAGAAATGGTACCAGCTCCTCGTTGTACCTCTGGTAGAATTCAGCTGTAAATCCATCTGGTCCTGGGCTTTTTTTGGTTGGCAGGCTATTTGTTACTGCCTCAATTTCAGAACTGGCTATTGGTCTCTTCAGGGAATCAACTTCTTTCTGGTTCAGCCTTGAGAGAGTATATATGTCCAGGAATTTATCCGTTTTCTTCTAGATTTTCTAGTTTATTTGCATAGAGGTGTTTATAGTATTCTCTGATGGTTGTTTGTATTTCTGAGGGGTCAGTGGTGATATTCCCCCTTATCATTTCTGATTGTGTTTGTTTGAATCTTCTGTCTTTTCTTCTTTATTAGTCTAGCTAGCAGTCTATTTTATTATTTTTTTCAAAAACCCAGCTCCTGGATTTGTTGATTTTTTTTTGAAGGGTTTTTCATGTCTCTGTCTCCTTTAGTTCAGCTCTGATCTTGGTTATTTCTTGTCTTCTTCTTCTAGCTTTGGGGTTTGTTTGCTCTTGGTTCTCCAGGTCTTTTAGTTGTGATGTTAGGTTGTTAACTTGAGATCTTTCTAGCCTTTTGATGTGGGCATTTAGTACTATAAACTTTCCTCTTAACACTGCTTTAGCTGTATCTCAGAGATTCTGATATGTTGTCTCTTTCTTCTCATTGGTTTCAAAGAACTTCTTGATTTCTGTCTCAATTTCATTATTTACCCAAGAGTCATTCAAGAGCAGGTTGTCCAATTTCCATGTAGTTGTGTGGTTTTGAGTGAACTTCTTTCTTTCTCTTTCTTTCCTTCCTTCTTTCCTCTTCTTTTCTTTCTTTCTTCCTTTTTCCTTTTTTAGATGGAGTCTCACTCTGTGGCTCAGACAGGAGTGCAGTGGTGCAATCTCAGCTCACTGCAACCTCCACCTCCCGGTTCAAGCGATTCTCCTGCCTCAGCCCCGTGAGTAGCTAGGACTACAGGAGTGTGCCACCATACTCAACTAATTTTTGAGTGAATTTCTTAATCTTGATTTCTAATTTGATTACACTGTGGTCTGAGAGATTGTTATGATTTCAGTTCTTTTGCATTTGCTGAGAAGTGTTTTACTTCCTATTATGTGATCAGTTTTAGAGTAAGTACCGTGCAGTGATGAGAAGAACATATATTCTGTTGTTTTGGGGTGGAGAGTTCTGTAGATATCTATCAGGTCCTCTTGATCCAGAGCTGAGTTCAGGTCCTGAATATCTTTGTTAATTTTCTGTCTCAATGATCTGCCTAATATTGTCAGTGGGTATTAAAGTCTCCCACGATTATTGTGTGGGAGTCTAAGTCACTTTGAAGGTCCCTAAGAACTTGCTTTATGGCCAGGCACAGTGGCTAATGCCTGTAATCACGGGACTTTGGGAGGCTGAGATGAGTAGATCACTTGAGGTCAGGAATTCGAGACCAGCCTGGCCAACATGGTGAAACTCTGTCTCTACTAAAAAAATACAAAAAATTAGCCAGGTGTGGTGGTGGGCACCTACTGTCTCAGTTACTCAGAAGGCTGAGGCAGGAGAATTGCTTGATCCCAGGAGGCGGAGGCTGCAGTGAGCCAAGATCGCACCACTGCACTTCAGCCTGAGAGACAGAGTGAGACTCCGTCTCAAAAATAAATAAATAAATAAATAAATAAAGAACTTTATTAATCTGGGTGCTCCTGTACTGGGAGCATATGTATTTAGGGTAGTTGGCTCTTACCGTTGAATTGAACCCTTTACCATTATGTAATGCCCTTCTTTGACTTTTTTGATCTTTGTTGGTTTAAAGTCTATTTTAAAGTCTATTTTAAAGTCTGTTGGTTAAAGTGTATTTTGTCTGAAACTAGAATTGCTTTTTTCCATTGGCTTGATAAATTTTCCTCCATCCCTTTATTTTGAGCCTGTGTGTATCTTTGCATGTGAGATGGGTCTCTTGAAAACAGTATATTGATGGATCTTGATTCTTTATACAGCTTGCTATTCTTTGTCTTTTAATTGGGGCATTTAGCCCATTTATATTTAAGGACACCATGGTTATGTGTGGATTTGATACTGTCATCATGATGCTAGCTGGTTATTTTGCAGACTTGTTTATGGTGGTTGCTTCATAATGTCACTGGTCTGTGCACCACAGTGTGTTTTTGTAGTGGCTGGTAATGATGGTTTTTCCTTTTCATATTTAGTGCTTCCTTCAGGTGCTTTTGCAAGGCAGGTCTGTGGTAATGAATTCCCTTAGCATTTGCTTCTCTGTAAAGGATATTAATTCTCCTTTGCTTATGAAGCTTGGTTTGGCCAGATATGAAATTCTGGGTTGGTAATGTTGATTATTGGCCCCAATCTCTTCTGGCTTGCAGGGTTTCCACCGAGAGGTCCACCGTTTTTATCTGGTGGCTTCCCTTTGTATGTGACCTGGCCTTTCTCTCTGGCTGTGCTTAACATTTTTTCTTTCATTTCAACCTTAAAGAATCTGATTATTAATTGTCTTGGGGATTATCTTCTCATGGAGTATCTTACTGGGGTTCTCTGCATTTCCTGAATTTGAATGTTGGCTTGGCCTGTCTTGCTAGGTTGGGGAAGTTCTCCTGGATGATATCCTGAAGTATGTTTTCCAACTTGGTTCCATTCTCCCCATCATTTTCAGGTACCCCAATCAGTCGTAGATTTGGTCTCTATATAATCCCCTGTTTCTCGGAGGTTTCGTTCATTCATTTTCATTCTTTTTTCTTTATTCTTGTCTGCCTGTCTTAATTCAGAAAGCTAGTCTTCCAGCTCTTAGATTCTTTCCCCTGCTTGGTTTATTCTGCTATTAATACTTATGATTGCATTGTGAAGTTCTTGTAGTGTGTTTTCAGCTCTAACAGGGAGTTATGTTCCTCTCTAAAATGGCTTTAGCTGTCAGTTCCTGTATTGTTCTATGATGATTCTTAGCTTCTTTGCATAGGGTTACAATGTGCTCCTTTAGCTCAGTGAAGTTCATTATTACCCATCTTCTGAAGCCTACTTCTGTCATTTCAGCCATCTCAGCCTCAGCCTGCTTCTGAGACCTTGCTGGAGAGGTGTTGTGGTCATTCGGAGGAAACGGGACACGCTAGGTTTTTGAGTTTTCAGCTTTTTTTGCACTGATTCTTTCTCATCATTGTGGGCTTATGTACCTTTGATCTTTGAGGTTGCTGATCTTTGAACAGGGTTTTTGTGGTTTTTCTTTGTTGTTGTTTTCTGTTTATTTGTTTTTCTTTTAACAGTCTGGCCACTCTTCTGCAGGGCTGCTGCAGTGTGCTGGGGGTCTGCTTCAGACTCTAGTTGTTTTGGTTCGTCCTGTACCTGGAGGTATCGCCAGTGAAGGCTGCAAAACAGCAAAGATGGCAGCTTGCTCCTTCCTCTGGAAGCTCTGTCCCAGGTGGGTACTGACCTATTGCCAGCCCAAATGTACCTGGAGGAGGTGGCTGGAGACCCCAGTTGGGAGGTCTCACCCAGTGAGGACGAATGGGATCAGTGTGGCTGCTTTTTGGTAGAGGAGCTGTGTTGTGTTGGGGATTCCTTCAGCTCCCGATTGGTCTGGGCTCTCCAAGGCCCACAGGATGGACACATTGATGAGCCCAAATGGCCAAGGTAGCAGCTTGCCCACCCCTCAGGCACTCTGTCCCAGGGAGAAATTGGAGCTCTGTCAGTTCCATAGAACATGGGTGGTGGCTGGAGGCCCTGGCTGAGAAGTGCCAGCTGGGAGGACCAGCTGAGACAAGAAGTGGATCAGAGTCTGGCTTAAAGAAACAGTCTGGCCACGCCTCAACAAAACAGCTGTGTCCTGGTGGAGAACCGCTTCTGCCCATCAACTTGGACTCTCCAAAGCCTGTAGGCTGTAACAGTTAAGTCATCCATCTAACTAGGGTGGCATCCCTCCCCTCCCCGGGGCACTCCATCCCAGCGAGAGATCAGAGCTCTGTCCAGAGTATGTGCCAGTGGGCACGGCTGGAAGGCCCAGCTGGGAGGTCCTGTCCAGTGAGGAGGATGTGATCCAGACTGCTTAAAACAGCAGTCTGGCCATGATCTGGCAAAGCCACTGTGTTGTGTCCGGACCTTTTGGACTCTCCGAAGCCCGCATGCTGGAATGGCTGAGTCCACCAAACAGCAGAGATGGTGCCTAACCCTCTCCCCTTAAAGTTTTCTTTATAGGAGATAGAGGGTTTTTCAGCTCACCTATTTCTTCATGAGTGAGCATTGGTAGTTTTTGTCTTCTAAAGAATTTGTCCATTTTATCTAAGTTGTTGAGTTTATTGCCATAAAGTTATTCAGAATATTCCTTATTAGGCCAGGTATGGGGTCTCACATCTGTAATTCCAACACTTTGGGAGGCCAAGGCCAGAGGATCACTTGAGCTCCAGAGTTTGAGATCAGCCTAGGCAACATAGCAAGACCTCATCTCTACTAAAAAAAAAAAAAAAAAAAAAAAAAAAAAAAATTTGCTGGGCATGGTGGCACACATCTGTAGTTCCAGCAACTAAGGAGGTTGAGGCAAGAGGATAACTTGAGCCCAGGAGATGGAAGAAATGGAAGTTCAGCTATAATCACACCAATGAATTCTAGGACCTGGGTGACAGAGTGAGACTGTCTCAAAAAAAAAAATTATTTATCATACACTTACACACTTAACATCTATAGGATTTTCAGTGATGTCACCTCTCTCATTCCTGATATTGTTTTGCTTTGTAGTAACAGAGTCACTATTTGCTCAGGCTTATCTCAAACTCCTGGACTCAAGCAATCCTCCTGCCTCAGCCTCCCAAAGCACTGGGATTACAGGCATGAGCCACTGTACCCAGCCTCCTGATAGCATTAATTTGTGTTTAATTTCTTCCTAAGCAGTCTAGCTAGAGGTTTATCACTTTTATTGATCTCAAAAAATGAGCTTTGGGTTTCATTGATTTTTTTCTATTTTCTATTTCACTGGTTTCTACTCTTTATGTTTTCTTCCTTCTACTTAAAATAAGTATTTTTCTCCTTTTTAAGATTCTTAAGGTAGAAGTTTAGATCACTAACTTGAAATCTTCATTATTTTCTAATATAAGTATTTAATACTGTAAGTGTCCATCTAAATACTACTCTAGCTACATCCTACAAATTTTCATATATTGTGTCTGATACATTTCAATTTGTTGGTTGATATGTGTAATATTTTGTAATCTTTGTGATTTATTCAACTCACAGTTTATTTAGAAGTGTGTTATTAATTATTAATTTCTGAATATCTTTCTGTTAGTACTTTCTCTATTTTTTTTTTAAGAGACAGGGTCTCACTCTTGACGTGATTATAGCTCACTATAGCCTCAAACTCCTGGGCTCAAGGGATCCTCCCGCCTCAGCCCCTCAAGTAGCTAGGACTATAGGTACATGCCATCTTGCCTGCCTCATTTTAAAAAGTTTTTTTTTGTAGAGATGGGGTCTTGGTAGGTTGTCCAGGCTGGTCTCAAACTCCTAGCCTCAAGCAATCCTCCCATCATCGTTAATAATTTCTAATTTAATTTCATGATGGCCAGATAACATGTTTTATATGATTTAAGTCTAAATCCTCTTAAACGTATCAGTTCTTGCCTTGTGGTGCAGAATATGGTCTATATTTGTGAATGTATCATCTACACTAGAAAAGCATCTGTATTCTGCTGCTGTTGGGTGGCATCTTCTAATAAATAGTAACTAGGTCAAGCTGGTTGAAAATGCTGTTCATGTTTTCTATTACCTTACAGATTTTTTGCTTAATTTTAAAATTAATTACTAAAAGAGGATGTTGAAATCTTGAACTGTAATTATGAAGCTGTGTATTTTCCTTTCAGTTCTATTGCTCTGGTATCATTTCCCTTCTACCTGAAGAATTTCCTTTAATATTTCGTTTTGTTTGTTGTTTGTGCATTTTGTCCAATCTTTAATATTTCTTACAGTGTAAGAAATATTAATATCTGCTGCTGAAAACTTCTTTCACCTTTTTGTTTGTCTGAAAATTCTTTATTTCTCTTTCATTTTTGAAGGATATTTTTGTTGTATATAGAAATCCAGGTTGGCATCTTTTTTTCCTTGCAGCATGTTAAAGATGTTATTTGATGGACTCTGGCTTATACTGTTTCTGTGGATTCTGCAATCATTCTTTGTTCCCTTGCATGTAATTTATCTTTTTTTTCCTGTTTTTTGCATTTTCTTTTTCAAAAATTTTTATTTTATTTCACTTTATTTAGAGATGGGATCTCACTATGCTGCCTAGGCTGGATTTGAACTCCTGGGCTCAAGTGATCCACCCACCTCAGCTTCCTGCTGAGTTGAGATTACAGGCACATGCCAGCATGCCCAGCATCATTTTCTTTTTATCAATGGTTTTTTATAATCTAATTATGATGTTCTTTGATATGGTTTTCTTCATGTTTCTTCTGTTTCGGGTCTATTAAGCTTCTTTGATCTGTGCGCTTATTATTTTCATCAAATTTGGAAAAATTTCAGTCACTATTTCTTTAAGTATTTTTCTCCTTCCTCCACTTTGGCTTGATAGTTTGCCATGGGTAAATATAAATGCATCGTAGTCCTGTTCTGCCTATATTTAAATGTCTGAAAACAGCTGTTACATATTCCTCATCCAATTTCTAGTTGTCTATGACAACAGGGTAAATCTAGTACTAGTTATGGTACTGGTACTTCATGGCAGAAGTAGAAATCTCTCCCCTCCCCATTGTCATCTGGTTGCTCAAAAAAACAGAAAGTTTTCACTTTCTCAGTCATTTTCTTCTCTGTGCTTCAGTTTCATTAGTTTATATTGCTACGTGTTTAGGTTCACTGATCTTTTCTTCTCCAGTTTTGAATCTTCTGTTAAGTCCATTCAGTGAATTTTTAAGGTTCCACTTAATTCATATATACATATACACACACACACACACACACACACACACACGAATATTTATATATAATTTTTCTCTTCATTATGTTCATATTGTTCTTTAAATCCTTGAGCATATTTCTAATAACTAAAATTGCTGGTATAGTCCTGCCATCATGTGTCATTTCTGTTTCCTTTTTCTATCAGCTGACTTTTCTTTTGATTATGGGTCACATTTTCCTGCTTTTTGCAGGTCTAGTAATTTTTTATTAGATGCTGGACATTTTGAATATTCTGTTACACAATGTTTCCATTTTGTTGTCTTTCTATTTTATTGTTTGTTTGTTTGTTTGAGACAGAGTCTCACTGTGTCGCCAGGCTGGAGTGCAGTGGCACGATCTCGGCTCACTGCAACCTCCGCCTCCTGGGTTCAAGCAATTCTCCTGCTTCAGCCTCCCAAGTAGCTGGGACTACAGGCACACACCACTATGCCCAGCTAATTTTTGTATTTTCAGTAGGCACGAGGTTTCACCATGTAGGCCAGGATGGTCTTGATCTCTTAACCTCATGATCCGCCTGCCTCAGCCTCCCAAAGTGCTGGGATTACAGGCGTGAGCCACTGAGCCTGGCCAATGTCTTTCTTTAAAGAGTGTTGATTTACTTCTTTCCTTCTTTCTTCCTTTTTTGCTAGCAGTTAAGTTGCATGCATATTCACTTGATCCTTTGGGGTCTTGCTTAATTAAGCTTTGTTAAAGCAGGCCTAGAGGAGCTTTATCTGTGGCTATTTTAGCCCTGCTAGTAAGGCAGGAGTCTTATGGGATTCTTCCACCAAGCTGATTAGAACTCAAATGTCTCCTGGCCCTGGGTAAGCTCTGAGAATTGTTAAACTTACAACTCCAAGAGATTTTTTGGTTTAACCTTGAAGAGTCTCGTCCCACATATTCTCAGCTTAGTATTCAGCCACAGAGTCAAGGGGGTGCCTTTACAGATTGCTTGAGCTCTTTTTCTTCATAGCTGTCTCCTCTGAGACATTCTGTCCTGCAAATTTCAGATACCTCAGGCTTCTTGAACTCAGATTTCTGTCCCTTCAACTCAGAGTCCATTGTACTCTGCCTGGGCTCTCCCTCCTTGTGCTGTGGTCCAGAAAGTGCCTTTAAGTAGAAACTTGAGGAAATTATAGGATTCCTCTGTGTGTGGTCTCCTTTCTTCTTCTCTCAGGGATTACAGTCCCATTCCACCTACAGCTCAATATCTGACAATAGAAGTGCCCTCTCTCTTTTTTCAACACTGTTGCTCAAATTGTCTCAGATTTTTGGAGTAAGCCTCCTTTTAGGTGGCTTCTATGTCCTCCTGGTATGTCTCTATAATTTTTTAAGCACTATATACTTTCTGATACACTTACATGCTCCAAAGCTCATCGTGTACTTTCCTTGCCCCAGACCTAGAATCAGAACTATCTCCAAGGAGACCTCAAACTTTTTAGGAAAGTATGATATTTAGAGACCAGATGTGACCCTTCAGTATGCTAACTGCTACTGATGCGGCATTGTGTCTAGGTTCCTAGAGGGAGCTTTGGACACTTCAATTTGTGTGTAAGTTAAGAGGGCCCATTGAGATCTAAAAGGGCTACAGCTGCTTGGACCCTATGAAATGAAACAAAATAAATTTTAGCTCCCTTCAAGGATAAAAACCTCACAGTGAGGAAACTGCAAAACTAGAACAATAAAATTAAAAGAAAAACTCAAGTGAAAGTGGCAGAGGGCAGTAAAAAAAAAAAGACCTATCTTAGAAAGTACAAGTACATATTTTTATTATCTTGTTTTAACAATGGAAGAGGAAGCTCTAGAGCTATGAAACTAAAAATGAGACATCCTATGCAGGAAAAATATCAAGTTATTTAAAAAGAAATGAAAATTAGATTGCTACCAAACTCTTTAAGAGCAATGCTTTATGCCAAAAACAGTTAGACAGTTGACTAATACATTTAAGATAGTCGAGGAAAGAAAATGAGTCAAAAATTTTATATCCATCCAAACAAACAGCAAAGTATAAAGGCCACAAACAAAATCCTAAGATGATCCTGTGAGCCTTTGCTGGGAAATCGGGTAAAGAAAAAGCTTTAGACAACTACAATTAGTGAAAAAATAACAACGTAAGGATTGGTGGTTATATTAAATATGTATTTACCCACAGAATAAAAGATAAATGATAATTATAAAGGAAGAAATTACAGTAATGTAATGGCTATTTGCTTAGCCAATGTAGATACAGCCCAACTATTAAAAAAAAAATAATAAGGTAAGAATGACGAAAGCATATGCAAAGTGGAATAAGCTTACTGATCACCTTATATTTGGTAGGAATAAAAAGGTATTACTTCAAGTCAGATGATGGGAGAGAAGGAAGGAAAAAGAAGAGATGACTAAGTAATTTAAATATTACTCATAGTAGAGACAGAAGCAAAAAAAGAGGGAGGGAGGAACAAAGATTATTATATAAAGGTATCAAGGTAACCATTAAAAAAAAAGATCCCTACAAACCTTTCTAAAAAGAGACAGATGACTACATAGTGAAAGGATTTTCATACAAAAGGCTTATATATGGTAAATATAAAAACCATGACAGAATTGAGGCTAAAGATATTGATCACATCAATAAAAATGTAAAAAGTTTCACACTGGCTGAGTAAAGTCCAGAACTATTTGTAAAACAGAGATTCAGAGACTTTAAGAATAACAAGATGGACAAAGACATATCAGGCAAATACAAATTGAAATAAAGGCAGAAGTTGTGATCTGCAGCTACAAGGCAGATTTGTAGGAGGAAATCATAGATAAGGAGGCAGATTAAAAAAAACAAAAAATATTTTATGCGATGCTAAGGAGTCTGAACTTGATTTGTCAGTGGAAATCTTTGAAGGATAAACTATAGATGGACAAGAATCGGATGTCCACTTTATTTTTAAATTTTTTTCCCTTTCCTATAGTGCTGAGAAATGTGCACTTTAAAAATTGATTGAATTGAGGTGAAATGAGAGGCAGGAGATCCAGTTAGAATGGGAGAAGGGGACAAACACTACTTGAGTGCCTACTCTAGGCCAAGCAGTTTTACATACATGCTCTCATTTTAAATCCTAGTGACAGCTACATGAGGTGAGTCTTGTTATTTTAATTCTATATATAGAGTTTCTGAGGACCAGGAACATTAAGTAACTTGCCCAAGTAAAGTAGCCAGTAAGATTCTAGAGTAAAGATTTTGAACTCAACTTTACTTAGCTCTTTGCCACTACATAGTCAAGGTAGGAAGGGAGGAAGCCAGGGAGGGAGGGAAAAAAAATTATTCCAAGTAAGAGAGAGTTCCTTTCCTTCTTCTTTTTTTTTTTTAATTTTTTTTCTTGTTGGGGAAGGGGCAGATTTTAAAATTATTTTAAAATAACGTTCTAATAAAATACTTGTTCTTGGTATACAAGGCATTGGGAGCTAAAAAGTCTTCTTACTGCATAAGGCTTTACAAATCGATTTACAGGAATAAAATCTAGTTAACAACATGTAAATATATATTCTTTTTTTATTTCCTTTTTTTCTTTTTTTCGAGATGGGGGTCTTGCTGTTATGGCGCAGGCAGGAGTGCAATGGCGCGATCTTGGCTCACTGCAACCTCTGCCTCTTGGGTTCAAGTGATTCTCCTGCCTCAGCCTCCCAAGTAGCTGGGATTACAGGTGCCTGCCACCATGCTTGGCTAATTTTTGTGTTTTTAGTAGAGATGGGGTTTCACCATGTTGGCCAGGCTAGTTTGAAACTCGTGACCTCAGGTGATCTGCCCACCTCAGCCTCCCAAAGTGCTTGGATTACATAGTCTTAAATTCTAGTCATCACTTTTTAAAAGTCACAACATAGACTCTTCCAGTTTTTCTACTTTATACTTTTTTTTTTTTTTTTTTTTGAGGCAGAGTCTTGCTCTGTCGTCCAGGCTGGAGTGCAGTGGCATGATCTCGGCTCACTGCAACCTCCACTTCCTGGGTTCAAGCGATTCTCCTGCCTCAATCTTCAAAGTAGCTGGGATTACAGGTGCCTGCCACCACACTGGGCTAATTTTTGTGTTTTTAGTAGAGACGAGGTTTCACCATGTTGGCCAGGCTGGTCTCGAACTCCTGAACTCAAGTGATCCACCTGCCTTGGCCTCAAAAAGTGCTGGGATTATAGGTGTGAGTCACTGCATCCGGCCCAGTTTTTCTACTTTTAAAAACAAAACCTCTCAAGTTCTCTGAAAATTTTTCTTCTTATCCAATTTTGTTCATTTTTGCTCCCAATTTAGTCTTCACAATTTCATGTGAAATACTCTATCAAACTATCTATAGATGTTTAATTAGTTAAGAAAGGACATTTCTGCTTCAGTTCTTTTATTCCATCACATACTTACATGGAATGGTTCTCAAGTAGAGATTATCTCTGATCACTTGCTGCAGTTTGTGGTCAATTGATCCTTTTTGAAACTGAAGACTTAGGTAATGCCGCAAATCTTTATTAATGACTTTGCCTGGAGCAAAGACAAAAAAACAGAAAATAAATGCATAATTTTTAGACGTTCACTTAAATATAGAAGCTAGTAACTGAATATTCTTAAACCAGTTAGCTATGAACAGGATAAAGGAATCAGAGTATTTTACTAAAAAGAAAATATAACCAAATTATTTATAGGTACTATAATTAAAATATGTACCTGCAACATAATGTGGGAATAATTTTACATGGTAAGGGAGGGAGAAGGTACAGGTCAGAGAGAATGACAAAAATATTCAGAGTAATTTCATTTAGTCCCATGGCTTTAAATGCTATCTATATAATGATAACTTCCACATTCATATCATGTCTCCATCCTTGATCTACCTCTGCCAAGCTCTAAACTCATCAAACTGATCCATATATATTGCAGATATATTTGGAAGTCAAATAAACACCTCAAGTTTCAGATAGCCAAAACAGAACTTTTAATTCCATCTGCCCCCAATGTTTCCTCCCCAACATTTTCCCTATTGTACAAGGCACCATCAGCTTGCAAAACAATCTCGATACCTAGAAATCATCCTTGATTTCTCCTTTTCATTCTACCCATCCAGATCCAACCCATTAGCAACTTTTGTTGGTTCTACTTCCAAGACATACTTGACTTTTCTTCATTTCCTTTGCCACCACCCTAATCTAAGCCCCCACTGATTCCTCATCTGGAATTCTGTCCCAGCCTTCTAATCGGCATCTATTCTTGTCTCTTTTCTGCCGCCCACCACTTAGCAGCCAGAGTGAGATTTAAAACATAAATCTGATAATTACTACTCTGTTTAGGGTCCCCCAAGATATCTTGTACTTGCATCAAAATCTAAAATCCTGAACAGGGACTAGAAGGCCCTACATGTTCTGGCTCCAGCCATCTCTGATCCTAATTTGGTCACTCTTCCCACTGTCAAACACTGCTCCACCTATGCTTGGCCATCTTTCTGATCTTCGAAAAGGGCAAACTGGCCCCACCTTAGGGTCTTCTGCCTATCACTAGATTGAACAGGCATTTTCTGTCCACTTGCTTGACTCCTAGATACAATGTGAATAATTAAGAAAGTCAAAGATTTTCTATTATTTGTGGGGAAAATGGGAAATAAATAGAGAAATATAAGGGCTCTCAAAGAAATATTAAGCAGAAAAAACAGGATTGCAGAAATCTGATAGCAATGAATTTATACTAAGGGTTGAACTTAAAATGAAACTCCAAGTAGTCCAAACCACTGTTCATTAGACAAGGCTTCGGATAATTAGAAAAAAATCAATGCTAAAGCAAAATAGATTATTTTACTAGTAAGAACAGTTGATTAAAGTATACTATTTTATTTAGAGCAACATACTTATGACAAGGTTAGATAAACCAAATACTATAGATCAGCTAATTCTTTTAACTATTACTCCACAATATTACATTTCTAATTCCCTCTTTTGCTCTTCTCATCTGTATAAATGAACATAACCTATGTAAGACAGTGTTAATATAAACAGGAAATCAGTGTGTGTCAAAAGTTCAGCAAACATATTCAGACCCTAAACTAATAAACACAAACCTTAAAAAATCCTTCTTTTGTCTTGCCAAAAATAGATGCTGAGCAAGGGGGAGCCTTTGTGATTTTAATAAACCTGAAAGATATTTACCAGGATGAACACAGAATAATCTCTGGTCCCAGAGATTGTTTCTATTAAGCATTTAGGGATCCCACTAACCCAAGTATTATTTAGATAAAAATAATATTATTTCATTTTTAAAATTTATAATACAGAATAGTACAGTATACTATTCATCACTGGATAGAATAAAATGCTAATTTATAATCAATATTGCATAGTCTCATTGCTTACTGAACAAATATATACCAAATAATGAATTCATTAAGTATTTTTAAAATCAGGTAAGAGATGTCTCAAATGCTTTGTAAATGTTATTAAAAAGTTTTGGCAAATCGTTATATAGTTGCCTAAAGGTGTTTTGTGATACTTGGGGAAGTTTGGTTAGAGTTTTTGAATGGACAGAGAATGCATCATTGTTTTTTCCCCACTTAAAAATAACATAATATAGGCTCTGACATCTAAAAATCTGCTGTACAACATATTTTGTATAAAATATACAACAATTTTAATTTGGATAAAAGATAATACATGAATAATTTAAAAAGACAATCTGACTCAATATTTTGTTTTATTAACTCACGATTTCCTTTTTTTTAAATTTGAAGCTTTACTGTCAGATATGGTATAACTTACAAAGATAACTATAAAATGCTAAAAACTCAGATTGTATTTTAGTGTATAAAATAACAACCATTAAATTAGATATAATTAAGGACAAAGCCACAATAAAATCAGAAATACAGCATAATGGGTCTCTTAAGGCAAAATAATTGAAACAACTCAATTTTTGTTTTGTTTTGTTTTGTTTTGTTTTGTTTTTTGAGACGGAGTCTCACGCTGTCGTCCTGGCTGGAGTGTGGTAGCGCGATCTCGGCTCACTGCAAGCGCCGCCTCCTGGGTTCACCCCATTCTCCTGCCTCAGCCTCCCGAGTAGCTGGGACTACACGCGCCTGCCACCACGCCCGGCTAATTTTTTGTATTTTTAGTAGAAATGGGTTTCACCCTGTTAGCCAGGTTGGTCTCAATCTCCTGACCTCATGGA
Source organism: Mandrillus leucophaeus (assembly GCF_000951045.1). Taxonomy (NCBI): domain Eukaryota; kingdom Metazoa; phylum Chordata; class Mammalia; order Primates; family Cercopithecidae; genus Mandrillus; species Mandrillus leucophaeus. The sequence continues at coordinate 2,802,776 of NW_012106919.1, read as the reverse complement.
TCCGCCCGCCTCGGCCTCCCAAAGTGCTGGGATTACAGGCTTGAGTCACCGCGCAGGGCCTCAATTCTTCTTTCAAGGGCCTACAAGATCTTAAGACTGAGAGGCCAAGGCTGGAATTGCACTCTTTTTTTCATCCTTCACTTCCACTGGGATTCTAGATGTAACACCGAGATGAACAGTTGCAAAGAAAAGTGTGAGGGACAATTTTGTAAGTGTGATATTTTGGCCGGGTGCTCATGCCTGTAGTCCCAGCACTTTGGGAGGCCGAGGCAGTTGGATTACTTGAGGTCAGGAGATCGAGACCAGCCTAGCCAACATGGTTAAACCCTATCTCTACTAAAAATACAAAAATTAGCAGGATATGGTGATATGTGCCTGTAATCCCAGCTACTCCAGAGGCTGAGGCAGGAGAATCGCTTGAACCTGGGAGGCAGAGGTCGCAGGGAGACGAGATCGCCCTGCTGCACTTCAGCCTGGGCAACAGAATGAGATTCTGTCTCAAAAATAAACAAATAAATAAATACTTGTGATATTTTATGTAAACATCTGCAAGTATTCAAAAAAGTCATCACACTTTTTTGAGGCTAGAGGCAAAATATTACAAGCACCAAAGAAATACCAATTATGATGAAAGTTTAATAAGTTAACTATGGGTTTGCATTCTCTAAAAGTAACAAATAATTTAAAAAAAAAATTGGATGTAGCAGTTATCATGGACTGCCAAAAGAACTTCCTAAGGGGACAAAATATATGGTTCTCTCTTTGATATGATTCCAGGGAATTTGTATTGTTTTTAAAAATATGTAAATATCTTGAACAGGCAGCTGACTGTGGGATTACCAGAAGGCCAACAGACACACTGACTCAAAAAGACACTGCTGAGTATATCTGTACTATCAAGTTGTATATGAACATCTGCCTTTTATTTAGGGATAGTTCACAGGAATGACATTTCAAAGGTATGAAAAACATCCAAGTGAGCTTAATATAGTTGTTACTGAACAAAGAAAAGATTCCTCATAAGGTTAGCATTCTTAACATAGTCAGACTTTGCTCTAAATGTTAATATTATGCCTTGACTTCTAAGTAATTTATAAGTCAAGGTTACATACATAAATTAAAAACAGATTTATATATCTTACAAATACAGCTCGGTTGGAAAAAAGTCCCTAACAGAAACCTCAATCATATGAATAAATCTAGTTACTCAAGTTTCAACATACAAATCCTTAAAAAAACTAATAACTACAAATCCATACTTTCTGAATATATGCAAATTAATGTTCACCACCAGTTCTCTGTGAGGAACCAGTATATAAAGTAACTATTATTTAACTAAACCCTGGGCATGCTGGCATGGGGATGGCCAGGCAAGCAGCTGTAAATCAATCTAATTACAATCTAATTTCATCATGTTTCCACAAGGATAGATAAGGAAACATTGTCAACCACTTGGCTAAAGTCAAGATACAACATGTCTTTACTATTCTCTAATTCAGTAGCAATTATAAAACTGAAAATAAAGCAAAAAAAAAAAAAAAATGAGGTCAGTTTGGCATGTCTTATTCTTATAAATTCATATTGATTCATAGTGATCATCTCCTTCTCTTCTAAACACAATATTTCATTTTTTTACAATCTCTTCCAATTTTACCACAGTTTAAAGTAGGGAACTGGTCTTGGGTTTTTGCAATATACTTTATTCCTTTTCGGAAACTGGGACATTTGTCTCTCTCCTCTCTCCAAGTATTTATCCCATATTCTCACTGATTTTGTTAAAAAAAATTAAAAAATACTGACAATAACCCTAAGATTATACCTGAGTCCATCAACTCCTGGGAGGCAATTCATTTGGGTCTTGAAAATTTAAATTCATTTAAAGTGAATGATACTCCATCTTCTCATATTTTTTGTTTGTTTGTTTAATTTCTTCTGTTTCGGGTTGTTTGTTTTACCTTTTACTATGGGAAAAGGATTTCTGCTACTGCAGGATTACAGAAGCAAAGTAAGAATTGTATAGGTCTGATTTTTACCTGTAAAGAAACATTAAGAATATCTTCTTCAGATAGTGAGCTATCCCTTCCCTCTTGCTGCTCTTGCTCCAAAGACAACCTTAAAAGTTCTTTGTGCACTCTGAGGCATCTCAGCTCGTTTTAAATTTTGGTCTTTGAAAATTCTTAAATGTTTATTTCTTAAAATCTTAGCACTGTATAACTGTGTGATGATTATGTGTTCCTTTCATCTATTAATCATGCACATCCTTTAAGAAACCTGAGCTGTTCAGGGCATTTTGTACACCCATAAGAATTTCTTATAATTTTTCTTTTAGAACTCTCTAGTCTTCAAATCACACCCATAGATGCTATAATCTTGCAAATATCTGTTTTCCTTAAAGGCAAAGGATGGGCATAATCATGTTTCAGTTCTCTTCTTTACAATGATGTCTGCAAGACAACTTGGTGACTTTCTCAATAAACTGTTCAATACAACCATGTCAACACACAACCAATGTTACAAACTAGTCCTTTTCCATTAGACCAAGACTCAGAATAGCAGTCCATCTTATTATTTCTTCTACCTCATGAAATCTATAGCAGTGAGGGAAGACTCCATGAAAGTGGTGAGATTAGCCTAATGCCAGACTGGCTCCCTGGCTCAAGGAAGAGGATCCCTAAAAGAAATAATAAATCAAACTGTCTACTTGTTCGTAAAAACAAAGAGTATTTACAATGCTTTTCTAGATAATCAGTATCTATACATTTCATAGTAAAACATATTCATTCTATGGCACAAAAGCTGTTCAAAAATACCATATACATTGTTAAACATAAATTGTCAGCTATCTAAAGGCGAAGGCCATGGTTTATTTTTTATTGATTTAGTTTATAGATTTCATTTAGTTTTTATAGATTTAGTGTGTACCTAGAAAACAGAATAAGTGAACCAGCTTTTTTTTTTTTTTTTTAGATGGAGTCTTACTCTGTCAACCAGGCTGGAGTGAAGAGGTGCGATCTCGGCTCACTGCAACCTTGGCCTCGGGGGCTCCAGCAGTCCTCCCACTTCAGCCTCCCAAGTAGCTGGGACCATAGGCACATGCCACCAGGCCAGGTTGATTTTTGTATTTTTGGTAGAGACAGGGGTTTGTCATGTTGCCCAGACTGGTGTCAAACTCCTGAGCTCAAGTGATCCACCTGCCTTGGCCTCCCAAAGTGCTGGCTGGATTACAGGTGTAAGCCACCATGCCTGGCCTTAATTTGTATTTTTAACTATTCATTTGACCCTCTCCATCCTTGAATACATGAAATTTTAGAAGACAGTACTCACTTAACTGATACAGCACTCTTTAACAGTCTGTCTACAACTTTATGTTAAATTGTGTTTTTTCAAAAATGAAACTGATTTTATTTTGGCTCTGTCAAATCACTAAAATAAATTCTTCACCAATTTCTTCAATTCTTCATTAAAGCAGCAAGCTCTATGAGTCTTTATAAGTAGGTTTTAATTATAGTTTATATGTCAATTCCTCAAATTCTGTTTTTTACTTATTAACATTTTAAAATATATTCAGAAAATGGTATCTGGACTGAAATATAAAATAAGGCTAAGCTAACCATTTGAATCTATTATCTTCTGGCTCCATTGGGTATAACAAGTCTACAGCGGGAAAAGCCAAAAACCCTTCTTTCTGTGGAAGAGGCATACGAATGAGACAAGAACAAGAAATGGAAACACTGATGACTAGGGTTGTTATTTTAGAATTATTATCATTACTATATATATATTAATTACATTATATTATATGCTATATGTTTTAACTCACTCCTCATGATAACCTTTGAAGTAGGTGTTATAATTAAACCCATTTTATAGGTAAGAAGCTAAAGTTTTGAGAAGTTAAGTAACTTGGCCAAGGTTACACTGCTAGTAAGTGACAGACTTGGGATGTGAACACAGTCAATCTGTCTTCAGAGCCGACACTGTAAACACTGTAAGCGCTGTCCTAGAATATCCCTGTTTCTTTCTCTCTCTTTCTGTGTGTGTGTGTGTGTGTGTGTATGTGCACACACATATGTATGTGTAAGAGACACGGTCCCTTTTGATGAATTTCTTGTTTTGCATAAGCTTATAGAGTATAGGTTTCCTGTTTCGTAAGAGCCTACTTTTCCATGACACAGTCTAGTCATTTCTGAGTTCTGAGGAGTAGGTACTTAGGGCTAAACATAGTGAATGAGAGTGAGCCCAAAGGGAACTTAAAGTCTTACAGGGAACATAAACATTGAAGAAGAAATTTCAAACGTGGAAACATAAAAGAGAAGTACAGGAGTTCCTCTTTATCTGACGTTTTGTTTTCCATGGTTTGTTACCCACAGTCAGCCTTGGTCTGAAAGTATTAAATGGAAAATTCCAGAAATAAACAATTAATAAGTTTTAGATTGCACACCATTCTGAGTGCTGAGATGAACTCCCATACCGTCCTATTCCATCCCGCCTGGGATGTGAGTCATCCCTTTGTCCTGCTGTATCATCCCTATATCCATGCCATATATGCTACCCACACATTAGTTACTCAGTAGCTATCTTAGTAGCTGTCTGGGTTATTAGATCAAAAAACATAGTATATATAGGATCCGGTACATATCCCCCAAGAATAAGGGGGGACTACTATACAGAGTATTGTGTGAATTTACAACTTAGATCCTAAATCTGGGGGCTAAAGACTTCACTAAGTGCCATTGTAGCTGAAACCTGAAAGATAAATAGGAGCCAGCAAGGCAAAAAGGGCAGTGGGGGAAATGTTGGTAGAGGAAACAAGACATGCAACAGCACTTACTTGAGCTGGGGAAGAACATAGTGGTTAGAGGAACTGAGAGAAATCCAGTGTTGCTGGCTCTTAGAAAGTGAGGAAGAGTCCACACAATCTGTGATAAGAGTTCCAGAAACCAGTAGGTTACGCAGAACCTTGTAACAATAATTTAAAAGAACATCCACTAACTCAGGTCTGACACTAAAACCCTTTGTAATTCCCATAAGCTAACAACTATGAACATATTCTTTCTAGTCACCTCTATATTCCACATCTGTGTTCAAATGCTTTCTCATTATTTCTAGTCTGTCTTCTGCTTAAAAGAATAAATCCAAGGTTTTAAACTCAGAAGGTCTGTATCTACACATTTCTCTAAGTATGCCACTCTCATTACAGGCAAGCAGGAACTTAATGAATTTTTAAAATAATTTATATAAATAAATTCCTCTCCAGTCCCAAGTGTGAAAAGCATTAAATACTCCAGAGTCTCCTGAGCCATTTCCATTTTTAAAACTAGTCAGTTTTTCAAGTTACAGTTTGAAGAAACACAGACTAAAGCAATGAAGCAATGTTATTATCTTCTACATAACAGAACCACCACTTCAGCAGTCACAAAAAAGGCTCCTACTAACAGAGGTCACATTCTTTGTCTATATTATGAATTATGGCAATAGTAAACGTTAAAATAGGAGTGTCCACTTTGCATAGGTTCCTGGAAGGGGCCATCACAAATATATTGGTCAGATTTCATATGCTGCCCTGAGTCCTACATGTCACTGGCATTTGAAGGTCAAGCCTGCTGCTTTCCCTACACGTGCCCAGAAAGGTTTTCTTTTCTCTCTCCCTCCTTTCTTATTTCTTACATTCCTCCTTTTCTTCTTTCCTTTATCATTTTTTAATGTGTTTATAATCAGAAGAATTATAATCATAGCTAGAGAAAGAACTCTTTGGCGTAAGTAGCCTATACATTTGGAAAAGCCATGAGCTCTACCAAACTAAAACTATATATTCCTAAAAGTTTAATACTGTTTATCACATGTAGAATTCCATATTAATGCACCATCAAAATTGCTCTATTATATTCAAATTATGTGTAACTAAAACCCATCATGCTGTGGACATTTTTTTGTTTATATGATTTTTATTTGCTTAAAAAAGCAAATGTTTCTGTGTATGATATATTTACAAATAACAATCATATCTCTAAAAAACTCTCAGACACATGGCTAGGGATCTGAGATGTAAAGAAAAAGAGGTGGTTCCCCAGAGGAAAATGATATTGCATCTATATCTATATTCTCACTTCTGAGGCAACTACACCAGTCTGTCAACACCCAGCTCTACCCTTCTAATCTCCATACCCAACTGTTTTCTCTACTGGTTTCAGTTTTGTGTCTCCAGCATGGAGAACAGAATGAGATCCTGTCTCAAAAAAAAAAAAAAAAAGTAATGCTTCAATATATGACAATGCAGTCAAATGCTCAAGATATATTTTAAATGAAAAAAAGCAAGTTACAAAATAAAATATTTGGTATGAATCCAAATTAAAGATAACTGAAGATATGCAAATAAAAAATGTAAGGGACACACATAAAACAAACTCACACTTAAACACTTAACAATACTTAAGAGTATTATCAAAGGATGTAATTACCTTGTGATCTTGAAAAGCATTTTAAATAAACTTTTCGCCTTTTTTTTTTTTTTTTGAGACAGGGTCTTACTCCTGTCACTCAGGCTGGAGTGCAATGTCGGGATCTTGGCTCACTGCAGCCTTAACCTCCTGGGCTCAGGTGGTGCCTCGCGCACCACCATGCCCAGCTAATTTTTGTATTTTTAGTAGAGATGGGGTTTCACCATGTTGGCCAGGATGGTCTCGATCTCTTGACCTCCTGATCCACCCATCTCAGCCTCCCAAAGTGTTGGGATTACAGGAGTGAGCCACCGCTCCCAGCCTTAAATAAACTTTTTTCTTTAAAAATGTTTTTCTTCATAGTTTTTGTTTTTCAAATTTTCTGCAGTGAAAATGTTACTATAATGAAAAAAAAGTTTTACAAACTAGAAACCAAATTTTGAAAAACTGTGCCTTTTAAAGGTCATTAATGGAAAAGGAGGCCTAATGTAGTGGACCGTTATGACAAAAAACTTGCAAGTTCTACATGAAAGCTGAGACTATTTGTGTAGGTTTTTCTTTAGTCAGCTGTCTTCAAAATAAGTATTATTTTCACCATTCCCAGGATAAATTGCAATCATTTCTCTTTTAAATAAAACTCTCAGTCAACGGATAAACTAAAGAACTAAAACCTATGTTTGAAAAATAAGATGGAAATCATCATTCTAGACAAGACACAACAAAATCACCACAACCTCCCCTTAAAAGGTCATATATCAGGAAGAGCAAAGTAAAATGGGACCTTCCCAGCGGAACACAGTAGAAAAAGTAAAAAAATAAATAATCAAAATTGGGTCCTTTTCTTTTCCAAACTTTTTATGGTATTATGAACATTTAGTACTTAAAGAAAAACAGCATTTTAGAAGTGTTATCCTGAGGCTATTTACAATTTTTTCTTTGTGACACTCACATCAGGAATCATTAGCAAACCTGTCGTAATGCCAGATAACCAATGCCTGGCTGGCATACCAATAACTGAGTCATATTATATGCTTCATCCTTTTGACAGGAGGGTACAAAGCCATCTATTATGTACTGTCATTTTCACTGCAAACAGAATAACTTTACAAATCAAAGTTATGTGCTTCAACAGAATGTCCAGGACTTGAGGTGGAAGATCTGTTACTGATATTTCATTACAACAGCTGATAAAGAGATAGCTGAAAGGGAATACTGACCTAAAAAAGATAATTAGAGAATTCATAGTGTATTTTAAGAGACTTCATTATTGTAAACAATTTCAACCTCTGGATTCAGGCAGTAGGCTAATATAATTAACCAATATTAAAGGAAAAATTTAATAGTCTCCTTTTCTCTGATAGCTTTTAAAAATATATACTGACCCTCATAACTTTTCTAGAGTAAATGGTTAAAGATCCCCAAAATTCTATTACACATCGAAAGTAATCTGACTCCAGAGAGAGTCAACATACATTCAACAAACAAAATAATTTAAGTATTTTCAATTTCCATTTCTAATCTCTCTTTAATCATTAACACATTTAGAATATTTTTTCAATGATCCTTCAAAATGTAAAATGTCAGTTCAACAATGGAAGTGTCTTCTAGGCAACATGACAACATAAGTCACTTCCACAAAAATCCCTCTTTTCAACACAGAAAATGAGAAAAATAATCAAAAATAGAAAGAAAAAATGTAATCTCTTAAAAAAGTTATCAACTCCAGAAAATGCAAAACAATTTGGACTACACTGAGGGAATGCTAGAAGCTGACAAGCAATTCTCTAGCTCATAAGCACAGCACGTTTTGAAAACTCTGAATAGAAAATATCCGGAAGGTCTCCACTGACATCCCCAGTTTACATGAGCTATCAGAAAGCATGGCAGGACTGAAGGTGGAACTCACTGGCCAAACTCACTGGCCATTTTTCTTCTGTACAAGGTTCTTAACTGGGAGGTGTGATGTCAGTAGGCAAACCTACTTCAAAGCTGCAGATGACAGTGACTTGAGAGTGGAATGGTACATGACAAAAGGTGTATGAGCTGTGGCAGAATACCTTCTAATTCACCATCAGTTCACCTTGAAGCAGAGGGAACCAAATGAAGCCACCACGCCTACTCCCAACAAGGGAAAGGCAAAAATTCCCAATGCATAGGAGCAAAAGACAAAAATTCAGAGAGAAATGGACATAAAGCTACCAAAATGTTCCCTTGGCTCTAGCTCCCTCCTTACCCACTACTACCAATGCAGGCATTTTAATAGCTAAATAGAGGCTATCTGCCATCTACATCAAGCTGAAGACTTCATGTGCTAATGGTAAGAGCCAAGTGATACCAAGGTAAACTGAAAAGGTAGTCAAGAAATAGCACTAATGGGCTTCACGTGAAGAAGTAAGAAAATTAGACTGGCATATTGAAAAAGTAACTTTGTGTGGAGAATGTACAAGGGGGCAAGAATAGCTATGGGGCATGTAATTAAACAGTGAGGGTCATTGTCCAGGTGAGAGATGATTTTGATTTACAGTCATAGTGAAGGAGAAAAGGAGATGGATTTGAGAGTCACTGTACATACCCATACATATGAAGAGTTTTTCAATATCAAAAACTATCCTTAGAAGCGGAAATAATCTTATTTTGAACCTTAGAATATTTCAGATTATAGACTGACATATAAATTATTTTGTTCTGAAAAATCACAAAGTACTCTCTGGAACAGGCAGGTTAGCCTGAATCAACAACAATTGCTTCAAGAGATAATTTGACACAACTGGTAAAAAAAAAAAAAAAAAAAAGAAAGAAAGAAAAAATAAGCAAAGTAAGAAGATTTAGTAATTACTCCATGACGTATTACCTCCCTGCTGTGTGTGTTAGATGTCACCATTAAGCAGTATTTCAATGATCATTTGAAAAAAGTGATTCAGTCCATGCTTAGGTTACAAGATCAGGAATATATGCCAACAGAAAAAGTAGGGGGAAAAATTCTGCCCTAATTGTACTTGGAACTGAGACAGCATTATACACAGATTCAAAAAATACATTATCTCAAACAACTTAGATGGAAGGGAGGAGGAGATGATCTGGAAAACTGTGTTAGATCACTCATTCCAGCGTTGACAAAGCAACAAAATTTTTGTATGACACAGTGGCAAAACCAGTATCTCTAAATTGTGAGTTTAAATATATGTATAATTAAAGTAAATATTAGAAGTAGAAATTTGATTATATCCCTAAAAGTTAGATTCATACTGTCTAATCAAAAGATTTTTTTAAAAAAACACATGTCGGCCGGGCGCGGTGGCTCAAGCCTGTAATCCCAGCACTGTGGGAGGCCGAGACGGGCGGATCACGAGGTCAGGAGATCGAGACCAGCCTGGCTAACACGGTGAAATCCCGTCTCTACTAAAAAAAATACAAAAAACTAGCCGGGCGCGGTGGCGGGCGCCTGTAGTCCCAACTACTCGGGAGGCTGAGGCAGGAGAATGGCGTGAACCCGGGAGGCGGAGCTTGCAGTGAGCTGAGATCCGGCCACTGCACTCCAGCCTGGGCGGCAGAGCGAGACTCCGTCTCAAAAAAATAAATAAATAAAAAATAAAATAAAAATAAAAATAAAAATAAAAAAACACATGTCTTCTACAGCAAACACATGCAACAAAGGCAATAGCTAGAGAAATGGTATACTTGATTTTTTGGAAGTTTTATGAAGTATTTCCATAAAATAAAATTACCAAGTGCCATATCATAAAATAACCTTAAACCATTTGATACAGTAATATTTTAATAGACTTATTTAACTAAATTACTATCTACCTGAATCTGAGATGAAGCACAGTTTACAAAATTATTGGGGTAATCTCCAGACTAACAAGCTGAACAGCACACCTGTATATAGGAATACGAAAAATTCAATTGGTGTGAAAGCAAAGGGTGACACACGAACATCTGTACATTTTCTTAGGTGGTTTAATATATACATGATAAAAGAATCATATAATTTCCAAATGTTGGTGGTATTACCTGAAATACTAAATAAAAATAAAAAGGTATCTTCCAAAAAGAAAAAAAAAAAAAAAAACACATGTCTTCTAGTAATTGTGGATAGCTTAAGAACAGGCTCTTCTTGTATTTGGATATACATGGGACTGTGGATAGAAGTCATAATCCTTGGTAGTACATTTGACAGGAAGATTCAGGGAGAGACAAAAATAATAATGACTCCACATTTCTCATTTGAGAAACCAGGTAAATTTAAGTTCTATTTAAAGAAAAATAGAAAGGAGAAGAACAGGTTTCAGAATTGAGGCAGGAAATCAGGTTGGTTTTGGGCATGCTGTTTTGATATGCTGGTAAGATGGACACCTTGTAGAAATATCAAGTAGGTTGTTGGATATAACTATGTGGAATTCAGAGAAGAAATCTGAATTTAGAGCTGGAAACTGGCAGACTTTACCTCACAGAGAGTAACTGACAATAATCTAGCTTTGAAAGACTTGTGCGGCAATAAGTACTTTCATGTACTATTAATGAGGGTATACAGTTGCACAACCTTTCTGAAAGGCATTATGGCAATATCTATTAACATATACTTGCATATCCTCTTACAAAAAGATCTACTAAGGTAATATTCAAATACAAATGTAAAAAAAAAGTGTCCAACTATAGGGAACTGATGAGTACATCATTAATAATGAAACATATCTTCAACTACTGATTTATAATGTTCAAATATATTGAGTAAAAAAAAAAAGAGGATGGTGCAGAATAGCATTTAGTATACAATATTTATGAAATTGGTACACATTTCTTATATATGTATGCAAAACATATTCTAAAATGTGCTTATTTCTCAGTGGCAAGACATTGAAGAATTTTTATCCTCCTCTTCGTAACTTTCTATCGAGAGGCTTTTTTTTTTAAGCGAACAACAAAAGTGCACCATTTTTTAGAAATCTATAAAGCTTCTGTTTTTTCCCCCATTCTCTTAAGTGCTTAAGAATTAGAGCAAATATAATCTTTGAGGCAAACAAGAAAAACAAGAGAAGACGACCATCCCGGCCAAGTACAGCTTGCTTTCAAATTTCAGAGCTGCATAACTAGGAACACACTGTCAAAGCTGAGCACCATCCCAGGCTTCAGACCAAACAATTAAGCTAGAGAAGTCAGTCCTGGTTGACCTAAGCCTGTAATTTGATTACTGAAATGAATACTAACAGGCCACTTACAGAACTGGTTCCTCCACTCCAACCCAGTGATTGAATACCATATGGTGATTTAAGGCAATTTACTGTAAGACCACATCTTAGGGATTAGTAAATTATGTACAAGAAAACATGGACAGGAGAAAAACAAATAGTCTGATTCCAATAAAAATACTTCCCATAAAAAAGAAAAAAAGATCACATGATAGAGATGATCATTACTCTTCCCTTAAAATATATAAAACCAAGAGGACAGAAGGGTAATAAAACAAAATACCAAGCACTATGCTAGACATTGGGGATATAAAAATCACAAAGTAATACCTGTCTTTGGTGTCATCATGGCCACCCCAGTGTTATAGTATCACAAACCAGTCTAAACAAATAACTACAAAACCCAGTTAAGAAGCATGTACAAGGTACATAGGAGTATGTACCCAAGAGAAAATAATTGTAACTGGTAGGGGAAGCCAGGCAACATAGACTGGAAGAATGAATGGAGAGGATGGATAGAGGGAGCACAGTGGGCATTCCAGGCAGGAGAAAGGGCATGTTGAATGACATGGAAGGAAAAGCAAGGCAGCAAGGGATTATATGACTAGAGTGATAGGCGGGAAGCTCAGATGAAAGAAGGATCTAACTCATGACCTTAAAGGATTAGAGCATTACTCTGTGGTGAAGTCACTAAATATTTTACCAGGATTCATGACATAGCCAGACTTGTGTTTTAGATGGATCATTCTGGCAACAATGTGACTATGGGAAAAGCAGAACAGTTGGAGGGCACTAACACCAGCACAGGATAAATTTAGCTGCAAACCAATTAATACTGGCAGTAGAAGTAGTATTAGAAGAATCAATGCAGCAGAAAATTGTATTGGCGAAATAGGAGGCAGAGTCAAGAAACACACTAAACATAGGAAATTAGCTGAGATGTGAAGTGAATGAATGCTCACAGATGTGCAGGGGAAGTGCTGTGATTCAAACTTCAAATTATAGGTGTCCCTGCAGGAGAAAAGAGAATGAACTAAATGTTTAATAAACACGGAGCACAGTTGAAGAAAACTCAAAAATTAAAAAGAAATTACATTTGAAACGAGAATATTAATATTCACCCAAGAAAAAGGAAAAAAACAACAACATCATAAAGACACATTTAAATTCTTTAGCTATGGGGACGGGGAATCTGATTCCAAAAAAAAAAAAAAGAAAAGAAAAGATATTTAAACAGTCCAAATCAAATCAAGGGAAATTAAGACGAAACTCTGTGATGAAAGACACGATGCGTTATCTGTATTCTGTTTGCATGGCAACAAGGTCTTTCTGAGTTGTGGTGGTAATGGTGGTTTTAAATTAATAGATAAATAGATAAATTTCATCTATCTTTTTATCTTTATTTTTCAACTTTTACTTGAGGTTCGGGGGATACATGCGCAGGTTTGTTACATGGGTAAACTGAGTGATGCTGGAGTATGGTATACAAATGATCTTGTCACCCAGATAGTGAGCATATTACCCAATAAGTAGTTTTTTTACTCTCACTTTCCTCCCACCCTTCACCCTGAAGGAGACCCCAGTGTCTTATTGCTCTCCTCTTTCTGTCCATGGGTACTCGATGTTTAGCTACCATTTATAAATGAAAACATGTGGATTTGGTTATCTGTTCCTGTGTTAATTCATTTAATGTAATGGCCTCCAGCTGCACTGATGTTGCTGCAGAGGACATGATTTTGTTCATTTTATGGCTGCATAGTATTCCATGGTGTATATGTACCATATTTTCTTTGATTTTTTTCTTCAGAGAGAAAAGGAGTAATAATCCGGAGCTCTATGACTAAAGCTAAAAGAAAACCATATTACTTAAGAGCTGCTGTAGGCAAACATTAATACTATGTTATTTAGCTACTGTGATGAAAAAATAAACAGGTGTCACATGAGAAAAAACAAGGCACACAGGTAACAAGACTAATAGATAGAGGGGGGAGGTACAATCCACACACCACCTTATTTTTCATGGTCAAAATGAATGGATGTCAAAAGTTACTGCTTTCTAGAGAGATGTAAATTCATCACAATTCAGTTGGAAAATGTCTGTTGTGAAGTTCAAGTAAGCACTAATATCAATTCTTCTTTGTAGCTCTTCAATAACATACATTTTCATATATTATGATTCTATTACCTTGTTATTGACATGATGAAACAGATTTACAATACACACACTTAGAATTAACATTTTCCAAACTCTGTAATAAATAATTCACAAGTACCTTAACCTCAGTAAACATGAGATACTTTGTTAAATTTTAAATTCAAAATTAAAACCAAGTACACTTTTGTTGATCTTGAAGAATACTATTGTATTTAAAAAAGGGACCAGTAGGCAAAAAGCGCCACTGAGAGGAAATTATTCTTAGAGATCAGGATTTGTAAAGAAACAGATGTGACAATTTAGAAGAGACCTTAAAAAATAAGACAACTGACAATAAAACACTGTTAGTGATAAGATTATGAGTGGCTATGCCCTGTCTTTACATTTTTGTCTTAATGTTGTTACAATTTTTACAATTTAAAAAAAAAAAGTAGAAAAGGTCCAATACAAACATGTAGCTAATACTATAAAGACAAAGGTTATATATATATATAAATACTGACTGAAAGGGAATTTGCAGACATGGAAATAAAGTTTAATGTTCAGTTCTGTTTCTGGGAAGCTGTTTATATATAATATAAAAGTTTAATAACTGCAATACAGATAGATTCGTATTTGACTCTATAAAATGAATATACAACTTTTCTTTCTTAGCAAAGTATGAATAATCTTTAAGCAGTAAGGCTATATTTATGTGATAATTATTTTAATTAAATTACCTAACTCAATTCAGTGAAGAAACCAATTTAACTGATTTCATTGGTTAAATTACTGATTTCTAATTATGTAGCTCTTATTGTATTATGGTATATTATAAAATTTAAAATAACCACTGATGTTTGCTCTCACTTTATAGCAGTGATTTAAAGAAATTTAAGAACTGAATTACATCTTCAAAGAAACTGTGTAAGAAATTCCAATGGATAAAAACAGATGAAACTGTGAGTCCAATTTGAAAAGCTCTACTTCAACAGTTTCCTAGGCTTATACATGAAGTTGTTTTAGTTCCTTAGCACGGCTGCAGTATGCATAAGACACCTTAAAGGGAGACATGGTGATTTCTGTTGTGTATCATGTTGAGTACTAAGGTTTCGAGAAAGGTACCCTGTTTTTTTTCCCCCGCCCTGCCCGCAATACCACTTATGTTCAAACATAGAGTCGGGGAAACACTACCACCAAAACAAATGGCTAGGTAGTTTACAGAAAAAGAAATGCATGACCTTTAAACTTAAAAAGCCTTCACTCATAAGATGAATGCTAATTAAAACAATATGATTTCTCACCATCAGACTGATGAAACATTCAACAACACTCTGTTGGTGAGGTTGGGAAGAAACAGATATTCTCATACTTTGCTAGTGGATACAGTGGCATACCACAGGTGGGGCGGTAGAAGCAGATCACCCTTGAGGCCCACAACAAAAGGGTGCATTCTACATAGAGAACTTAAAAATTGAACCTAACTAAAAATTGTTCTGCTTTTTATCATCACGTGCCAGCAATTCTAAACAATGTCAGTGATAAAAATACTCCCTGAAAAACAATTTGTGTTCTAAATTCTAAATAATTGTTCCAGTGACTGCTCAGTTTTAATAACCTGTATGTAAGCTTTAAATTAGCAGATTTTTATTACTTATTTCTCAATAAACACTGAATTAGATATGAAAATTAACTTAAAAAAAAAAAGTGGAGAACTCCCAGTTTAGCCAGATACACATGGACTGTTACATTTATTTCAGAAGTTAATTTTGTAATGTTTCAAAATTATTCAAGCTCCCTTTGAGTACCATTTATGTCTCTAGCCCCTATGACACCAAATATTTCTGCACTTAAATAATATATTCCAAATAAATAACGATCAGTGTATGCTGTTTCTCTTTTTCTCTTTTCTTTCCTTTTCTTTTTTTGAGACAGGGGCTTGCTCTGTTGCCCAGGCTGGAGTGCAATGTTACAATCACGGCTTACTGCAGCCTTGACCCCCTAGGCTCAAGCAATCCTCCCACTTCAGCTTCATGAGTAGCTGGGACTACAGATGCACACCACCAGGGCTAATTTTTGTATTTTTTGTAGAGATAGGGTTTCACTATGTTGCCCAAGCTGGTCTTGAACTCCTGGGCTCAAGCAATCCTCCTGCCTCAGCCTCCCAAAGTACTGGGATTACAGGCATAAGGCCACCGCACCTGGCCTTGTTTCTCTTCTCTAAGTTGTCTTTTTTTCTGTTTTAACTTTTATTTTAGGTTTCTGAATACATGTGAAGCATTGTTATACAAGTAAACTGCATGTCATGGGGGCTTGGTGTACAAATTATTTGGTCACCCAGGTAATAAGCATAGTGCCCAACAGGTATTTTTTTTTAATTCTCTCCCTCCTCCCACCCTCTACCCTCAAGTAGGCCCTGGTGTCTGTTGTTCCCCTTTTTGTGTCCATGTATTCTTGTTTAGCTCCCACTTAGGAGAACATACGACATTTGGTTTTCTGTTCCTGTGTAAATTGTCTCTTTTTTTTTCTTTTCCTTTCTGGTAGGAAGTTTTAGATGAGCTAATCAGACACAAAAATGTTTGCAGACAGCTGGAATCAAATTTGAACAATGGACAATAAAACACAAAGCTTTAAAACTGTTATTTAAAGAACAGTACATGGAAACTGTGGCTATGGACATTAACTACGCAAAAATAAAATGTGAGGAAATGGACATTTATATTGAGAAAAGAACAAAAATGTGAAGAATGCTAAGGGAAACAACAAAAGATGCTGCTTTTACATTACTAGAGGAAACCAAATGGCACTGTTTATTTGAATGCACAGTTATAAACTAGTGGGTTAAATAGCATCAATGTCCACTATCACACAGTCATTTTCTCTGCATTTTCCAGAACAAGAAAAACTTTTAGAAGTTTTTTAAAAAACCAAATAGAAAAACTTAAGATGAATTTTCTGGTGAATATATTTTAATAAACATTTTCTGTACTGTAATATTTATTTTATTTTTAATTTATTTTTATTGGCATGATTATATAGTCAACATTCGATCAAATAATTTAATGTTTATATCTCATTTCTACCCATTATTATATTTTGTTTTATTTCATGGTTATTTTTGGAAATAATTTTGTCATATAGGAGAGGTATATATTAAAAAGTTATCTGCTTTAGGCATCAAATATACTAGGCATGCCACTATGGAGTACAAGATGATACATTAAGTATAGAAGAAAAAATAAGGATAGTTAGAGTTGTAGTACTGCCAGAGACTAAATGTTTATGTTCCCCCAAAATTCATATGCTGAAACCTAATCCCCAGTGTAATGGTATGAGGAGGTGGGGCCTTTCAGAGGTGATTAGATCATGAGGACAGAGCCTACATCAATAGGAATAGTGTACAATAAAAGACAACTCAGGCTCCTTTACCCTTCTGCCTCATGAGGACACAGCAAAAAGATGGCCATTTTTGAATTGATGAGGAATTGAGCCCTCATCAGGCATCAAATCTGCTGGCACCTTCAACCTAGTACTTCTCAGGATCCAGAACTGTGAGAAATAAATATTTGTTGTTTGAACCACTCAGTTTATGGAATTTTCATTATAGTAACACTAATTAACAAGGAGTTACACAGTTGTATCATAACAAATAGAAACACACTAGGAGGCTAAACTAGAAATGAATAAAAATGGTTACCTATGACAGGGTGGTAAAAGGACGGAGGTAGAGGGTAGATATACAAAATAGAAGCCAGACTTCTCCAACTATACTTTATAATATAGTGTGACTTCTGAACCAACAAATGTTTTATAAATTCAAGAGAATAAAACTAAATATAAGATCTAAATAAGCAAACTCTAACTGAAAACAAGTAGAAACAAATGAACTTAATTGCTTGTCAAATTAGTAACATAACCACATGAGAACAAAAAATATTTCAAGTCACTTTTGAACACAGTATTCTGACTTACATTCTTACTGGCATATATTCTAAGGACAATAAAAACTATTAAAACATTTAACCTTACATTATGCTTATAGTATTAACATTGGGTTTTGTAATTTTAAACCTATTTTTGTGTACTGTAGGATAAAGCAAATAAGTAATTATGCTGTTCATTTCCAGCTGCAAAATTCTTATTTACCTAAGAATGCCAGTTAACAATGTACAAGGAACGATAGAATTAACAACTCCCAATGAAATAACTGATTCAGGCAAGAATCATCAATAAATGCTAAGCCATTTAGTATGAAATTGTTCCCACTGATTTCCTGCTAATCTCAAAGGGGAAAAGTATTTTATTACACAAAAAAGATGAAACTTATTATTGCTAATCTGATAGCCATTTTACGCAATACAATATGAAGTTTACAGTGTCATCTATGAAGTATTTTTGCCAAAACACTTAATCTGAATAGAATCAACTTGATTTACATTCCAGTTTATAGGAATTACAAAGGATAGAGGAACAAGACAAATGATACCATGAAGAAGCAATCAGACAAATTTAGAATTTAGAACATTCTGCTCTCTTAAAAAGTCTGTCCTCCCTTCAAAAAAAAAAAAGGTGGGGGGAGGTGAAGATTTTCAAACAAAAGAGACTAAAGAGGTATAACACCTAAAGGCAATATGTGAACTTTAGTTGGATCCTGTTTAGGAAGGGGGGGAAAAAAACCATAAAAAATATTTTTGTGATAACTAGGAAAATCTGACTATAAACTGGATAGTAGCTAATATTAAGATATTATTGTCAGTTTTCTTAGACGTGATAGTGGTGTTGTGAGGTATAATATGGAATACATGCTAAATATTTTAGGATTAAAGTGTCACAAAATTTGCAATCTACTTTGAAATGGTTTCACTAAACAGACATGTACACATACACACACATATTTATAGACAGGTGGGTATGGAATCTAGGTGGTGGTTATATGGGTATTCATTGTCCTGTTCTTTCTAATTTTCTGTATGCTTGAAATTTTTCATAATAGTAAGTTGAAACACTATAGAATTCCTTAGTAAATACAATATTAATTAATTCTAGCAATAGGTACTGAAGACGAATAATTTATAGAAAGACTTAAGAACTTATTCTTTGCTATTCTGCCAATTAGGAATCAATCTTTTATCTTTTTTCCTTAAGTCAGATCCAAAACAGAAGATAATCAGCAACATCTTTCCTGTGATAGCAAAGTGACTTCTCTGCAGTTTCCTCAACAGGCCAATGATTTTCTTTCATCTAGCTGCCTATTTTATTCAGCTCAATATCCTCTGAAGACCAGCCTAATTTAAATGAAGTTGTATTGAATGCTGAAAGTTTTCTAAACTTTCCATTTGGCACCAAGTTTTATATTTTGGCTTCTGGCCTAAATAATAAATTCTTAAAGATAACATAATCTTTTATATGCCTTTCCCCTTATTTAACTAGTTCTTCATTTGGCTAATTCATTCAATTTCCACAGCTTAATTATCACCTATATTCTAGTAATTTTCAAACTGATATCCTCAACTCTTTCTCCCTACTTCCAAATTCACGTGCCTATTGAGTGATGCCAACTGGAAAAGCCCCTCAAACTCAGCAAATCCAAATGTGAATTCATCATACCTCCCTGCCCCCAGCCTCCCACCCCCCGACACACAGAAAATCTGCCATAATTCACCTCAACTGCCATTTTAAAAATCTATGAGTTAGCCTTGGCTCTTTTTCTCCCTCTCACTGACATGTCTAATCAGTAATAATAATATTAACAAATTCCAACAATAACTACTATAGAACTAACACTTATATGGTACTTACTATGTACCTGGCACCTGTTCTAAACTCCGTACACATATTAATTCATTTAATTCTCACAACAATCCTATAAAATAAGTATTGTTTTTCTTCCCATTTTATAGATGGGGAGAATGAGGCATAGGGAGGTGTAATAACTGCCCCAAATTTACAAAGCTACTAAGTGACAGACTTAGGACTTGAACCCAGATGTCTGGGCTCTACAATCTTTTTCTTAACTAATACATTATACCTCCTCTTCAATCACCAAATACTGTTGATACCATCTCCCAAATATTTCTCAAACTCATTCAGTTCTCTCCATTTCAATGACTACTACTACCTTAATCCAGGTCACCAACATCTGTAGCCTGATTAAGCCAACAGCTTCCTAACTGCACTCCCTGCTACCAGCTTTGTTTTCCAATTTTCCTAAAGTACAAATCTGCTTATATCATACTTCTACTTTTGTACATAACCTTCCAATTGAGCTAAGAATAGCACTCAAATCCCTTAATGTGGTTTATAAGACCTCCAGCATTCCCTTTCAGCCTCTTCTCCTGCCACTCTGTAGTTCCCTCTCCATACTCCACACCCACCGTCATTCTCACATTCCGCAAATGTTAGGTTCTCTCTCTCTCATATGCAGAGCTTGGGACGTGATGTTCCTTTTCTCTGGAACACTCTTCCCCTAACCCCTTGTCTGGTTGTCTCATAGAACCTTTATACCTACATTAACATATCTATACATAGATACTATATCTTTGAAGAGGTGTCTCTAATCTCCCAGGAGGTTCTAAATTAGCTGCTCTTCTTATTTGCTCCCCTAGGACCCTGTAATCTCCTCATCACATATACTCACATGTCTTATTACACTGTACTACACCTTCCTAACAGCTTGTCTCACTCCCTGGATTGCAAACATTAGGGGAACAGGAACAACTTAGCAAGAGTTCAATAAATATTAAAGAATTAATAAAATGAGACTGAAATACTTTTTAAGCCTTTTTCAAATAAAACAACTTTTTTGGTCTATTTGTTTTTCCTTATAAACCCAATCTTTTGGAATATTCTACTGAAAACATGTTTGTTTTTGTTTTTTGTTTTTTTAAGCCAGAGTCTCACTCTGTCATCAGGCTGGAGTGCAGTGGCGCAATCTTGGCTCACTGCAGTCTCTGCCTCCCAAGTTCAAGCAATTCTCCTGCCTCAGCCTCCTGAGTAACTGGGATTACAGGCATGCGCCACTACACCCAGCTAATTTTTGTATTTTTAGTAGAGATGGGGTTTCACCATGTTCGCCAGAATGGTCTCAACCTCCTGACCTCATGATCTGCCTGCCTCAGCCTCCCAAAGCTCTGGGATTACAGGCGTGAGCCACCATACCTGGCCAATATGTATTTTATTTTTAACGATCTTTCACACAACCCAAATTATCTCCATTATTTATTTATCTTCTCAAAACTTTAAAGTTTAATTAAATAATTAAACCACATTAGTTATTAAATAATTAAATGATAATACAATGTAGCCTTCATTTAGTAAATTATTTCATATAATGGTTAAACAATTTAACTATTACATGAAGGTTACATTTCATTATCATTTAATTATTTAGTTCAATGAAGACCACAGAGAGGAAACATAATTTAACAAAGTCGGTTATCTTTCAATCTCTATGTGCAGTTTTCAAAAGAACATGTTACAAAGCAAGCTACTGCTCTATAGTCTTCTAAAATGTCAATGTCATAAGAAGACAGGGAAAAAGGAAGGAAGACTGGTCTAAACCAACAGACTGAAGAGTCAGGACAACTAAAGCAAATGTGATTCTTGTTTAGTTCCTAGATGTTTTTAAAGAGAGAGAGAAAGAAAAAAGGAAAAAAACTATAAAGGAAACTTTAGGAACAATTGGGAAATTATGAACATAGCCTGTGTATTAGTCCATTTTCACGTTGCTGATAAAGACATACCTGAAACTGGACAATTTACAAAAGAAAGAGGTTTAATGGACTCACAGTTCCACGTGGCTGGGAAGGCCTCACAATCATGGTAGAAGGTGAAAGGCATGTCTCACACAATGGCAGACAAGAGAAGAGAGCTTATGCAAGAAAACTCCCCTTTATAAAACCATTGGATCTCATGAGACTTACTATCATGAGAATAGCATGGGAAAGACCCACCCCCATGACTCAATTTCCTCCCACTGGGTCTCTCCCACAACACATGGGAATTGTAGCAGTTACAATTCAAGATGAGATTTGGGTGGGGACACAGCCAAACCATATCATTCTGCCCCTGGTCCCTCCCAAATCTCATCTCTTCACATTTCAAAACCAATCATGTCTTCCAACAGTCCCCTGAAGTCTTAACTCATTTCAGCATAAACTCAAAAGTTCACAGTCAAATGTCTCATCTGAGACAAGGCAAGTCTCTTCTGCCTATAAGCCTGTAAAATCAAAAGCAAGTTAGTAACTTCCTAGACACAATGGGGGTACAGGCATTGGATAAATACACCCATTCCAAATGGGAGAAACTGACTAAACAAAGGGGCTAAAGGCCCCATGCAAGTCCGAAATCTAGTAGGGCAGTCAAATCTTCAAGCTCCCAAATTATCCCCTTAAACTCCATGGCTCACATCCAGGTCATGCTGATGCAAGAGGTGGGTTCCCATGGTCTTGGGCAGCTCTGTCCCTGTGGCTTTGCAGGGTACAGCCTCCTTCCTGGCTGTTTTCATGGGCTGGCATTGAGTGTCTGTGGCTTTTCTGGTGCAAGCTGTCGGTGGATCTACCATTCTGGGGTCTGGAGGATGGTGGGCCTCTTCTCACATCTCCACCAGGCCGGCTCCCCAGTGGGGACTCTGTGTGGGGGTGCCCACCCCGCATTTTGCTTTGGCACTGTGTTAGCAAAGGTTCTCCATGAGTGCCCCATCCCTGCAACAAACTTCTGCTTGGACATCCAAGCATTTCCATAAATCCTCTGAAATCTAGGCAGAGGTTTCCAAATCTCAATTCTTCACTTCTGTGCATCTGCAGGCTCAACATCACATGGCGTAGGGCCTGCACCCTCTGAAGTCATGGCCCAAGCTGTACCTTGGCCCCTTTTAGTCACACTGGAGTGGCTGGGACACAGGACACCAAGTCCCTAGACTGCAAACAGCAGAGGGATCCCAGGCCCGGCCCACTGAACCATTTTTTCCTCCTAGGTCTCCAGGCCTGTGATGGAAGGGGCTGCCGCAATGGTCTCTGACATGCCCTGGAGACATTTTCCCCACTGACTTGGGGATTAACATTTGGCTCCTCGTTACTTATGCAAATTTCTGCTGCCAGCTTGAATTCCTCCTCAGAAAATGGGATGTTCTTTTCTATCACATTGTCAGGCTGCAAATTTTCCAAACTTTTATGCTCTGTTCCCCTTTTGAAACTGATTACCTTTAACAGCACCCAAGTCACCCCTTGAATGCTTCACTACTTAGAGATTTCTTCCACCAGATACCCCAAATCATCTCTCTTAAGTTCAAAGTTCCACGAATCTCTAGGGCAGGGGCAAAATGTTGCCAGTCTCTTTGCTAAAACATAACAAGAGTCACCTTTGCCCCAGTTCCCAACAAGTTCCTCATCTCCCTCTGAGACCACCTCAGCCTGTATTTCAGTGTCCATATCATTACCAGCATCTTGGTCAAAGCCATTCAACAAGTCTCTAGAGAGTTCCAAACCTTCCCAGATTTTCCTGTCTTCTTCTGAGCCCTCCAAACTGTTCCAGCCTCTACCCAGTTCCACCGTCGCCTCCACATTATTGGTTATCTTTTCAGCAGTGCTCCACTCTACCAGAATCAATTTACTGTATTAGTCCATTTTCGTGCTGTTGATAAAGACATACCAGAGACTAGGCAATTTACAAAAGAAAGAGATTTAATGGACTTACAGTTCCACATGGCTGGGGAGGCCTCACAGTCATGGCAGAAGGTGAAAGGCACATCTCACATGGTGGCAGAAAAGAAAAGAGAGCTTGTGTAGGGAAACTTCCCTTTATAAAACCATCAGATCTCGTGAGACTTATTCACTATCATGAGAAGAGCATGGGAAAGACCCACTCCCATGATTCAGTTTCCCGTACAACACATGGGAATTGTAGTAGTTACATTTCAAGATGAGATTTTGGTGGGGCCACAGCCAAACCATATCAGATTGCATATTAAATAGTTTTATTGTCTCTTTCTTACATTTCCTGGGTGTGCTTGTATAGGAAAATGTCCTTACTCTTAGTAGATATGTGCTGAAGTATCATGATATATGCAGTTTACCTTCAAGCAGTTTTGCTTAAAAAATTACACACTTACAGAAAGAAGGAAATTTTGGCATTAAGTAAAAAATTAGTTCAAGCAAAGGGTATGTGGATACTCATTCACTCTTACCATTTTTGAAGGTTTGAATTTTAAAAAAAAGTTGGGGAAGATAACATTTATCAAGTGGGCTTGAGACACTATTCTAAGATATTTGCATATATTAACGCAATCCTTACAAGGTCCCTGTGAGGTATTATTATTATCTCTGTTTTACAGGTGAGTAGCCAGAGGCATTAAGAGGTTGGGTAACTTACCCAAAGTCACACAGCTGGTTGTATAAATTGTGGTAAAAAAGCATAGCTTCTGAGAGGACAAAGCATGCCCTCTGAGAAGGCAAAGATAAGCACATGAGTAATTATAAAAAAGTATATGACAGGCCAGGTGTAATGGCTCATGGCTGTAATCACAGCAGTTTGGGAGACTGAGGCGGGCAGGTCACTTGAAGCCAGGAGTTCAAGGCCAGCCTGGCCAACATGGTGAAACCCTATCTCTACTAAAAATACAAAAATTAGCTGGGCATGTGGCACACGCCTGTAATCCCAGCTACTTGGGAGCCTGAGGCATAAGACTCACTTGAAACTGGAGTCAGAGGTTGCAGTGAATTGAGATCGTGCCACTGAACTTGCCTGGGTGACAAAGCGACACCCTGTCTCAAAAAAGAAAGAAAGAAATATATGACAAACCAAAAAATACGCATGTGTTAGTGTAAAAATTTAAAGCAAAGGGGAAGAAGAGTTAGTAAAGCTCCACACCCAGAGCTCAGGTTCTTGAGTTATTTCGTGGAGCTGTAGGCATGATAGAAGACTCTGATGCATGGTTAGAAGATAGACTGAACAACCACCTAAGGCAAATTCTAAGCTCATTATATTAAGGAAGTCGTATCAAAAAGAGAAATGAAAGAAAGCAAAACTGACTAATAATTCAGTTACTTCAGGAGAAGAGGCAGGAATAAAAAGGCAGTTTGCATGGGTAAAACAGGAAGTGATGATAATTGATTTCTTTCTATATAAAGCTTTATATAAAATTCATAATATGACCACTACAAGTACTGGACATTAAGAATAGCACTAACCGTGGCCGGGCACGGTGGCTCATGCCTGTAATCCCAGCACTTTGGGAGGCCGAGGCGGGTGGATCATGAGGTCAGGAGATCGAGACCATCTTGGCTAACATGATAAAACCCCGTCTCTATTAAAAATACAAAAAAATTAGCTGGGCATGGTGGCGGGTGCCTGTAGTCACAGCTACTCGGGAGGCTGAGGCAGGAGAATAGCATGAACCAGGGAGGCAGAGCTTGCAGTGAGCCGAGATCATGCCACTGCACTACAACCTGGGTGACAGAGGGAGACCCTGTCTTTAAAAAAAAAAAAAAGAACAGCACTAACTGGCCAGGAGTGGTGGCTCACACCTGTAATACCAGCTCTTTGGGAAGACTAGCCAGGTGGATCACTTGAGGTCAGAAGTTCAAGACCAGCCTGGCCAACATGGTGAAACCCTGTCTCTACTAAAAATATAAAAATTAGCCGAGTGTGGTGGTGGGCACCTGTAATCCCAGCTACTCGGGAGGCTGAGGCAGGAGGATCACTTGAACCCGGGAAGCAGAGGTTGCAGTGAGCCAAGATTGTGCCACTGCACTCCAGCCTGGGCGATAGAGCGAAACTTCATCTCAAAAACAAAAAAGAATAGCACTAACTGCAAAATTTTTCTTACAGGCAGTTACTAAAATGTTTGTGGTGGCTTTATGTAGGGAGAGCCTAAAAAGGTTCCAGCACAGTGGCTTACTGTGATAAACCACTTTATAATTAAGCATGCCCTCTCTTACTTTCTCTAGCACAAAAATCAAAAGAACTGAAGAAAACAGGACACTATGCCAGGTGCAATGGCTCATGCCTGTAATCCCAGCACTTTGGGAGGCTGTGGCGGGTGGATCACCTGAGGTCAGGAGTTCGAGACCAGCCTGGCCAATACGGTGAAACACCATCTCTACTAAAAAGATGTGGTGGCTTATGCCTGTAATCCCAGCTACTTGGGAGACTGAGTCAGCAGAATCACTGGAACTGAAGAGACAGATGTTGTGGTGAACTGATTGCGCCATTGTACTCCAGCCTGGGCAACAGAGTGAGATTCCATCTCATTAAAAAAAGGAAAAAAGGGAAGGAAGGAAGGAAGGAAGGAAGGAAGGAAGGAAGGAAGGAAGGAAGGAAGGAA
>NW_012106919.1:2739457-2776538 GCF_000951045.1 Mandrillus leucophaeus | reverse complement strand
GAAGGAAGGAAGGAAGGAAGGAAGGAAGGAAGGAAGGAAGGAAGGAAGGCAGGCAGGCAGACAGGACACTAAGAAATGTTTTTTGTTTAAAAAAGCCCTAAGATTACACAGCAGTGTCCACAGAATATACACAGACACATAAATAGTAGTATAAGTAAGTTTATTTTAAAACCTCTTATAAAATACAATTTGACAAAATAATGTTCCTTATACTAATTTGTAAACATATATTTATTTACATTCCTGTCATCTTTCTTAGAATATGGGCTTCTTCATGGCAGGAATCATGCCTGGTTCATGTCTATGTCCCTAGTATCTAAAACAGAAATAGGTGTACAGTGGGCGCTCAAATGTTTGCTGAATTTAAACACATTTATAGAACTTACACATGAAGAACTAAAAAAGAAAAGTCTCAATATATTCATTCCTATTGTGATCATTTTGTAATACGCAGTTTTTTATTTCTATTTAAAAAAATAGCATCTGTTCCAAAAGTTAACATGCTTGATGTGTTGAAGTCTGAACTGACCATGTTTATATTTATTTCAAACCATGGATATTAGCCATCACAAACGGGCATGGATTTATTATCACCTTCCAAAGCTGCAGTAATTATGATAGACAAACTTTACCTATAAGCATTCAAGTTATATTGCACATGCAGTGAAAAGACAATAAAACACGGCTGAGACGCTATCCTTAGAAAAGCTTCCTTGCAAGATTAGCCCTTGGCTAGCCCCTGGGATTCTGGATTTTGGGAGAGTTCCTACTATTCTGTGATAAGAATATCTCATTTTGCCTAAATTGTGCAAACAATGTGGTTTACTTTTCCTCTAGGAGTCTGGAAATCTGGTATGTGCTAGGCTAAGGCTGCCCATGTGACAAGCCTCCATAAAAATCCTGGCCATTGAGTCACTAATGAGCTTCCCTGGCATATGACATTTCATATGTGTTGTCACAACTCAATACTGGAGGAGTTAAGGGCATCCTGTGTGACTCCACTGGGATCTTGAGCTCGGATTCCTTGGTCTTTGCACTGTGTGCCTTTTCCTTTTGTTGCTATAAATCAGAGCTATTAGTAGGACTATGCACTGAGCCCTCTCAGTTATGCTAACAAATCACCACACCTGGAAGTGGTCTTGGAGACCTCTGACACAGTATGCTGTATCAGATAATAGTCTCATTATTTGGGGATAATGAAAATTATCATTTAACAGATTTCCATAAAAAGTCATATCAAAAAGAAATTTAATAGGAGTCATGAAGATTTTGACTTTGAACTGTGTTTTACAATAATTGCTTCTATCCAATAGTTACTACAGACTTCCCTCATGGGGCAAGAAATCAAAAAGATAATTAATTATGAGAAACCCAATCATACTTTAAAGCTATGAACTAGGTCTCAGCCTCAAACGTAATGGAATTATTCTTAAGAAATCTCATTTCCACCCCTCTTCCCCCACCCCCAAGTTCATATAAATCCCAATCGGAATACTTCCAAGAACAGGTTTCTGGAGCTCAAATATTACATTTTAATAGCCCAAATTCTTGAGGCTTTGGTTTCTGCTTTCATAGACAGAATTAGGGCGATATCAGAAAGCAACAGTGCCCCCTTTTATTTCCCTCCTAAAATAATGTGTAGTTCATAGTAACAGGGGAAACAAATTAGTTATTCATTCCTCTGAAGAAATATAACTTGGAAACAATATATATCCAAAAATTGTCTAGCTGCCTCTTGCATTACCTGTTTTCATTTTAAAATAAGCACTGACAAGAACTCTTAAACATTTTCTTAAAATAAGCATATTTTATAGAAAATATTAAGTCTAGATAAATATAATTATTTTAAATTAAATGGATTAGATTTAAGATCCCTATAGAGACAAACACAATACACATTTTTATCTATTACAGAAAAATGTATTGACCTAAGAAACTTCAGTAGCAGCTGCACTTTGGAACAATTCTGTTAGCTATAGAAAGAACAGGTGCATGACCCAAACTTTAAATCACAGTCTGAAAGGAAGCAACTAATAAATGGGAATGAGAATGAAGCAGGAGATCTGTTAATCTAATTACAGTTGAAAGGCTTCAATATCTAATCATATATCTATATTAAAGATATTAAAAATTACGCTTTTATTGTACTGTATGTAGACACAAAAAAACAGTAAGGCTCCTTTCTGATACGATTTTAACTACCTTGCTTTTCCCAACTCCTAAAATGTATATAAGGAATTAAGGATGAGATAAATCATAATATTCAATGGAAAGCCATTGCTAATATAAACAAAAAACATCTCATTACTACTACTGAATTTATAAAGCCATACTCAGAGAAATATCAAAACACAGGAAACCAGTCAAGTTGAACACACTGAATAAAATCCATAACCATAAATCTGAAACCACATTCACTCATTCAGCCGTCATAAATGAACCACCATGGGAACAGAAAGACAGACTCTTCGTAATCTAGGAGCTTAGGTGGAGTAGAAGGGGAGACAGGTCAGCAATGTCAGTGGTGTGTTATTTGTATTACCACAGAAACCAGTAAAATAGATTTAAGGGCTCAAAACAGGAAGGGGTCAATTTTAGAGATATTGAAGTATATGACAGTAGAGAAAAAAGTTTCTTACATGCAATGAGGAACCATTATAAGATTAAGAGAAAGGGTATTAGGAGGATCAAATTTGTTTTAAACCCATAGATGTGAAAGACACAGTGGGAGAAGGAGGGTACAATAATTCAGGCCTTAAGGTAGAGGGAATCTAGGATGATTCCCACATATTCAGCTGGGGGAACAAGACAGAGAATGCAGGAGATACCAGGTTTTGTGACTCCAGTCTAGTGAATTTGGCATGTTATAGGACATAAAAGTATAGATAGATGCTTACTCTGAAGCTAGACTTAGAAGCTAAGATCAGCCTAAAGATTTTGAATTGGGAGTATCAACATGTAGATGATATGTGAAGCTACAGGCACGAATGAGGTAATCCAAGACAGCTACCAGAATGAGAACAAAAGCAAAAATACAAAACCCTCAAGGACACTAAAATTTTAAGGGTGAAGGGGAGAGAGATTAGAAAAGGTAAGTAAATATGTACGTTGCTCCTTTGTGCCTAGTAGGTATCCTAGGCATTTCCATTAATGTTATTTCTTCACTAGAGACTCAACATAAACAAAAATGAAATACACTTTTTTTCCTCTATGGTATTATCTATAATGGTGATTTTCTCAACTAGGTGCAATTTTGCTCCCTAGGAGACATATGGCAATGTTTTGGGGCCTTTTAAAAAAATAAATAAATAAAACTTTTATTTTACAACAGTTTTAGATTTACAGAAAAATCGTAAAGATAGTACAAAGTTCCCATATGCTACACCAATTCCCCCTATTATCAATATATTATATTACTATGGTATATTTGTCACAATTAATGAACCAATATTGATACACTATTGACTAAAGTTCATATTTTACTCAAATTTCCTAATTTTTTACCTAAAAATTTTCCCTTTTCCAGGATCGCATCCAGAATACCACATTACATTTACTTTCATATTTCCTTAGGCTTCCCTTATCTGTGACAGTTTCTTAGACTTTCCTTGTTTTTGATGACCTTGAAAATTTTGAGGAGCAGTAAACAGGTATTCTGTAGAATACCCTTTAACTGTAGTTTGTCTCATGTTTTTTTCATGATGACACTGGGGTTACATGTTTTTGAGAGGAAGACGAGTAAGGTAAAGTACCATTCTTATTACTTCATGTTAAGGATACATAAACTACCAATATGATTTATCATTGCTGAAGTTAAGTTTGAATACCTGGCTAAGGTAGTATTCATCAGATTTCTCTACTGGAGCATTATTTTTCCCTCTCCTTCAATAACTGATTGTGCTCTTTGGAAGGAAGTCACTATGGGTAGCTCATACCTAAGGAGTGGGGAATTATGTCCCACACCTTGGGGGCAGGTAGTTACATAAATTATTTGGAATTCCTCACAGGAGATCTGTCTACTTCACTCCAATTTATTAATTTATGAGATCATTTATTGATGTAATCAATATGGGCTCATGGATATTTGTTTTATACTTTGGGTTATAATCCAATATTATTCTATTTTTTTTTTTTTTTTTGCATAAATTGTTCCAGATTTGGCAGTTGAGAGTTCTCTTGTTAGTTTCTGTGTCCCTTTGGCACACCCTTATAATTGTGGGGGATTTTGCCCTTTCTTCTTTTTTTTTTTTTTTAGCACTTCCTTAGTTTCTGGCACTACAAAATGCTCCAGGCTCATCTTATAGTTTTTTCCAACACAGTCCTAGAATCTACCATTTCTAAAAGGAGTCCTGGTTCCTTGTGTTGGAGAATATCAGAAACCAAGATTTGAATGTAAGGTCTGCTCATTGCTATTGACTAGTCACTGCTTCTAGACCCTGTCAGCTGACAGAACAAGGAAATATATGTGTCTATTAATCTATGTACTATATACATATTGATAAATATTCCATCTGTACCTATATGAAGTTAAACATGAGTTAATCCTTCTGTTGCAGACAGAAAGATGACGATTTTTCTGAAAGCTGTGACAATTTTTCATTGTCACAAGGGAGTGGTATAAGCATCTAGTGAGTGTAGCCAGAGATGCTGCTAAACATCCTATGGTACACAGGACAGTCCTCCACAACAAATTAATTACTGAGTTCAAAATGTTAACAGTGCCAGGCACAACTGATCCATAATAGTACAACTCAACAACCTGCATATGCCTACCTCTATGGAGTGATTTCAATAATCAGTACGACAGGTCATCATGATAAACAGTCACTACATATACTGTCTTTTAAACTAAAAGGTAAATGTAACTTAATCCTTAAATAATTCCCTCACTCAAGAACTATGAGTTTGTTTTTGTAATAGTGACTAAGCACACAGGTTTTGGAATCAGACAAAACCTGAATTTTGAGTCCTACCGCTGTCATTTATTTACTAGCTGAGAAAATGGTCCTGAACGAAATACTTCTCTCTCTGAACCCAACGTTCCTTATCTGTAAAGGAAGATAACATCTATTCCATAAGGTTGTTTTAAGGATTAAATGAGATAATCATGTAAAAACTGGTGCGCTGACTGGCACAGAGTTTGTATTCAAAAAATATTCAATCATTTTTGGAGGTCATATATAAATAAAAAAAACCTTAACTTTTTTAATGAAATGACGTTCCTGACTAATTTTAGACAAACATTAGAGAAGAGATAGTAAAAATTTATTTCTTAGCCTTCATTCTCTCATTCTCTTTAGTCAAAGCTCTACATCAAGGCATGCTACTACTTTACAGATCAGATTCCAATACAACAAATGTCAAATCACAAAAACTCAATAGTCCCAAACATTATAGATAGTCAACGATCACAATAAAATGGCAAACAACAAAGGCCTTTGGAGGTTTGCTGCCTTGATATCAAATTTTTTATTTTTTTTACCATTTTTACTCAAGAAATGGTTTTCTCCTCATATCTTCATTTTGCCACTATGAGGTTCATCAGAAGAGAAACTTTTATTCAGAAACCAAAATCAACATCTATTGAAAAGCTATATTGTATCCACATGGATTTACTTACAAACATGCACAATATATGCCTTAAATGTCAGGTAAGTTGGCAATAAGGGCACTGAACTAGAACTACTAGATGTGAGAATTTAGTGAAATAATGAAAATTCCTCTCCTAAGAGGAATTCTTCAAATTTTACACTGTAATATTATTCTTTGTCATCTTTCATATCCTGGAGTTACATTCTAGGTTTGGAATTTGGATTTGTGGTTTAAGAAAACTACAAGGGTACAAATGTTTTGCCTCATCAGTCAGCAGATCACTCTGAAGAAGACAGAATGAAAAGAAAAGGCTTTGAAAATCTTAAAATTTATGCCCAAAAACATATTTTTATTTCTCTCCCTTATAAATGCAACAAACTACATGTTGAGGAGAAAGAATAAAAAGAACACAAAGATCTGTAGATGGTTTGGAAGTGACTAGTTCTCCCTCTAATTTTCAAATAGAACATTCCAAAATATTTAGATCTTTAAGTGGTTGCTGCAGTAATAGAGTTAATTATTCTCTCTTCAAGGCCTGTGATTTTACAATTAAAGCCAAGCTAAGAGAGGTTTAAAGATTTCCTTTTTAAGTCTTTTAGTTTTTATAACAGAAGATTAATGTGCTTAAACATCTGTCTTTGTATGACTTTGATTTTATAAATCTAACACTGGACATAAAGAAAAAATGTTTTGCTTTATTATGACTCCCTTATTCCTGCAAATATATATGAGTCATTTTTACCCATTTTGTCTTGCCCTAAGAATATTTTACTGATTTTAAATGTGAAAAAAATGTTGGCATTTGAATGTTTTCAAATTATTGTCTTCCCCCTCTTAAAGAACTAAATGACCTCTGCATTTAAAGAAATAAGGAAGACCTAAGAGGAAACCTTTGGTTATGTAAGGGAGTTTAGGGGAAGATGTGAAGATCATAATCACTATAATGCTATTTAATTTGTCACTCCTGGGAGCAAATGCTCCTGAAAGGTGACTTTTTCCTTCATTAACTCAACTTTCAGTGAGTCAAAACCATTTAAGTTACAGCCCAATACCGGCTTCAGTAAATTCATTAAACGTCCTATCTTATAAATTAAATTTTATGGAACTACTATTTATCTAGTCATTTGTAACTACCCAATAAGAAATCTGCCAGATGATCTGACCCAATCTTTTAATTGTACAAGGATCTGTTCAAGGCTGTCTAGAAAGTTAATACATGGCTTTCTTAAGAAATTAACTGTATTCAATTTTAAACCTTAGCCAATCAAGTTAGCTTAGATTTTGAGGTCCAACCCTAGCCAATGTGGGAAGGACACAGAAGTGCTAAGAACTTTGTTAGGGATAGAAACCCCTGCCACACCCTGCTCGATGTGCTCTTGCAACCACACCAGGTTTGAGTGGCACCCTTCTGCAAAAGTAAATTGCCTTGCTGAGAAAGCTTTTTGCCAGCGTGCTGATTCTTCTTTGCAGCACAGAGCATTTGTTTCTAACAACCATCTTTTCATTCTTTCCTAACTTGTGTTAGTATAGATAACTCTCTTGGGCTATTTGACTCGTTTTAAATATTCACTGTCAAGTAAATTATAACAAGATTTTATATTTCATACTTTAAGGTTACCTTCCCCTACCCACAACTAAATTACCAGAATACCCTTAACAGGTCCTACTTTGGAAGAATGTGATGGGGGAAAAAGGTATTATATTCCTTAGGCACTTTTATAGTTCAAACAAGTTCTTTCAGAGGGAGAAAATGTTTAAACCCTGCATCTGTACCCAATGCAATATATAAAGGCATGTCCAACACCTACCACATGTCAAGGCCCCACAATGGGCACAGGATATGGGATTTACAAAAATATTGGCTAGTTCATGCTTTTAAAGGGTCCCTAGTCTAGTGAGAAAGGCATCAACAATTAATTATAATGTAATGTATTAATGTTATAGTGATCTAGGCACAGTGTTATAAGGATGCAGAATCCTAGAGAAATCAAAGGACATTTGAGCAGCAAAATAAGAATACTCAGGGCAAACAGTGAGTGTGAAGATGGATTCACAAAGGCAGGTGTGGAAACAGCATGCAGTTAAATGTGGCTTAATAATATGGTGGTTAGAGAAGGATCACTGGGCAAACTACAAAACTAGTAAAATTAGGCTAAGGACAGATTGTTGATGGCCTGTAAGTTCATGGCAGAGTTTAGAATTTCTCCTCCAAACAACATAAGATGTTGGAGATATTTCAGCAGGAATGTGATATGACCAAGATTTTGCCTTTGGAAAGATAATCTGGCAACAGCATGAAAGAGAAACAGTCTAAGTAGAGAAAAACTTTAGGGAGATATCTCAAAAGTTTGTTTTTACTCTTGATGAAAGATAAAGTTATTAGCAGAAGGGACAGCTACCCAAGAAGAATTACTGAAAAGACCAAACAGATATTTGGTGCTTTGAATCATGTGCACATTTACACAAGTAAATCCACTTGAAATGTCATGGGGGTAGATAATATTATCCAGAACGTTAAAAAAAAAATTAGTCAAGGCCTAGGATTAAATGTATTTTACACTTCTGTTTATCATAGATGCTTACTGTTCTTATGTATAATGTTTAGAAAGAAGCATCTTATCAAATACTTATAAAGTTTCTGTTACCTAAGTAGCACTTACAATACGAACGATATGTAGAAGATTATGGTTTACAAATGTTTGATTTTAAAAAATACTTAAAAATTGCATTGTTTACACACTAAGAACAATAGAAACCATAACTCTCATAAACAATGATATAGAAAACACTACACTGACAATATTTAAGAATTATTTTTATGGTGTCATGCTCATTCCAATGCCACAGAAACTGTATGTCTATAACCATGACATCATTTCTATGAAAAGATAATTGAATAGTATTCAATAGTGATGAAAAAAATAAACATTATCCTAATTTCAGCTGAGGGAATTCATAAAAAGAAGGTAAAAATAACTATGGAGTCATTCATTCTAGGGGTTGTTAGTGGGGTTTTTAAAATAATAATGCTTTAAAATGAGTATACGATTTTGTTGTTACTTGGGCTGGGAAAAATTTCTAGATCTCAAAATGGTAATTTAAGAACAAAAAAAAACACCTTATATCAAACTGTTTGGGTAAATATGCAAACAATGTAACAGTAACTTCCCCACAAAGATCCTCTTGCTTAATGTTAGGGTTGCCTAAGTGAAAATAGAATTGTTTCTAAATAATACCACCATTTACTCACTTTGTGTAATTTCTTCCCACACATTTTTAGAAGAAAAAAAATCAAGGAAAATATTTTCTCCACATAATTTATGCATAATTGTTTTCCTATTTTGCAACAGCAATGGCAACATCCAACAAAGGCTCCTGCAGGTTTTTTTCAAAAAACATCAATCAATTTCTCAGCAGAGAGCAGCAATGTAAGATAAGCACAGATCAATAAAGCTTAGATGTTTCCTTTTGCTCTGACTCCATTCTTTCATTAGGGAATACTTCCTGCATAGCGCAAAATGTGCTATAGGTACATTTAAAAGAACAAGGAATCGCACTAGAAGTTTATTAGCGATGGAGGGGAAAGCATGTCAGCACTCACACCTCTCCCATTTCCCAAATGGTTCTCTATCCAATTCTGTTCTTTCTCAACCCTCCATAGCTATCAGAAACAAGCTTGGTTTACTAGGAACTGTGATAACGGCCCCTAAGCAAGTTCAACTACACAAGGTGAATTGTGATAGCTTCAAAGTACATTTATTTACCACTTCAATGGACCTTTGAGCCCATGAGGAAAACAGTAGGAAAATGAGCCAGGTCTGCAAAAACAACTTGAATTGCAGCCTTTTGACCAGAGGAATTAAAATCTCTGTATGGAAAGTTGAAAAGAGAGGTGCCTACCCTTAAGATTTCTATTTTCAATCACTTCACAGAGTTCACCTCTGCTTCTCTCTTTCCCCTTAACAAAAATACTAAAATGTTCCCATGTTTACATACCATGTTTCTTTTCTTTTCAACTTGCACTTTTCCATAAATTTATAATTTTCATAAATTTGCGAACAAGAGTTGAGACTTGTTTGGAAATTTAAATTCTATATAATTTTTGTTGTGGATAATTACAACTGCCATTCTTTGTTTGCTCAAGCTCCACATAGCTTTCCTTTCAGTAATGCAATATACCTCTGTGGCCATTAAAAGGAAAACTTGACCTAGGCTTAGCCGGTTGTAATATCTCATTTTTTTGGCAGTAATGATTGGTCCAAACGGTAGGCACATGACCCCCAAAAGGGCCAGAATTCTTCAATAAGGCTGACATGAGTCCTGGAAGACAGAACCTCTCTCTTTCCACTGGGGTGTCTAATCTGGGACAGTTAGTGATCATATTTTCCCATCTTAGAGAGCAAACCTGTCTTTCTTTAGGAGGTAAAAATGAGATCACATTACACAGAGAAACTGTTCTCTCCATTCAGTCATTCAGTAAACATTCACTAAGCATTTTCTGTGTGCCAAGTGCTGTGTGGGCACTGAGGATACAAAGATAAAGTAATACAATGACCATATTCTGTGAATCAAAAATCAAGACATTATCTGTTGAAAGATTTTTGTGTAACTTCTAGAGGTGAAATGTTATCTGAGAGACACTGTTTAAGTTCAAAAGCATGGTAACTTTCAAGATATTTGGGTGGTCTAAGAAAAAAATCAACAGGATATTCAAACTTGGAAGTATAAGAGAAAAAGGTCAGATTTACAGATGCCAAAATTTTAAAGCATTATCTATTCCCTCAAACCTTCTACTTACAGTTTTTCAATATAATGTAAAACAGAAGAATATAAAAGATTAGTGAAGTAACATAAATACTATCCCCTTACAAGTAGGGGAGAGGATACTATAAAATATGATATGCCATGCTGAACAGGCTTAGGTGCTGAGTTTATCTAATGCCACTTACAGTACATATATACTAGTAGTTTACTCACATGTAAAACAGCTATAGCAGCTACCTCATAGTGTATCCCAATTTTCCAAGAGATAGTTTAATTATTTTTTCTCTCTCTTCTTTTCTCTTCCCTCCTTTCCCCAACTTTTTACTTAGC
This sequence comes from Mandrillus leucophaeus, assembly GCF_000951045.1. Classification (NCBI taxonomy): domain Eukaryota; kingdom Metazoa; phylum Chordata; class Mammalia; order Primates; family Cercopithecidae; genus Mandrillus; species Mandrillus leucophaeus. Next base: position 2,765,852 of record NW_012106919.1, on the reverse strand, counting down.
TCTATTTTACTTCCTCTTTACAAGACATTTCCTACAGGGCAAGTTCATCTAACTATGTACTTAAAAGCTCCAGAGCAGAACTCTCACCCATCAGGAGGTTGCCTCAAGAGACAACAGTCCATCTACAACCCAAAGCATGCCCACTATGAAACTCTCTCCCATCTGGAGAGTTTTGGGATGCTTTTTACAACCTAGGCCTGCCCAAGAAGGCACCAGCAGTCACCAGCTCGACTACCCAGTAGATAAGGCACCAAAGCTAGTATACGGACTCCCCACCTGCTTGCTTTCTCTCCTGAATGCCATTCATGCCAGTATGCCAGGCAACCCCTTTAAAAGCACCCGCTTTCTGCTCCAAAAGGGAAGTGGCACCCTTAAGGCAGGAAGCCTATACTTCTTCCTATAAGCTACCTTTGGAATAAAAAGCAGCCGTCTTTATACTAGACCTTGCTCTTGTTAATTGGACTCTGTGAGTGGCAAGCTACTGAACTTGGTTTTTTGTTAAAATAGGGTTGTTTTGAGGATAAAAGGATTTAACATAGCAAAAGCACTTAAATGAATACTTTTCACATGGTAAACAATAAGTGGTTTTTGTTACCTTAACTTTAATTATCATTACAACAGAATGACATTGAGAGCCAAAGCAAGTTCTGAGAGAATATGAAATGTAGAACACTGGTGTGATCTACAACCATTAGCAAAAAAAAAAAAGGGATATGAGGTTTGGAGGGGTCTTGTGATTGCTTTGAGATTTATACGAAAGAGAAGTTTTAATCACTAACCCCCTTTTAATTTATCTGCTTTGCTTTTAAACAGCCTAAAACGTTCTACATAATTAATGCTGGAGGCACTAAAGTATATTCAAAATTAAAAATAGTTTTGTGTGATTCCAAAGTGGACCCAACTAAAATCTATCAGTCCTTTCTCTCATGATCTTTAAGCACTCCTCCCTTAACCTTCAAAATGTATCTGAAATCTGACCCCTTTCTCACTACTTCTACTAATTAATAGGGTCACCATCATCTCTTGCCTACTCTAGAGCAATAGTCTTTCTTGCTTCTCCTCTTATCCCCTAGAATCAATTTCCTACAGAGCAATCAGAGTGAGCTTTCTTAAATCCAAATTAGCACAGTTTCCAATGTCCATAATCTTCCAGTGCTCATAACCCTCCCCCCATAGCTTCCCACCACAACCAGAATAAAATCATATCTCTTTACAAGTGTAACAACGCCCTACAAGATCAGGCCCTAACCACCTTTTCAAACTCATCTATTCACACTCTATGTCCCTGTGCTTTAGTCACTCTGGTCTTCAACTTTCTAGAATAAGTCAAGGCCTCAAGGTCTTCTTACTTGTTCTATCTGACTGAAAGGTTCTTCTCCCAGATATACAGTTGGCCTGATTCTTCATTTCATTCACATTTTTTATCAAATTCACCTTCTGAAAGAAAAACTTTTCCTCACTACCCTATCCAAAATAGTTAAACCTCCTCTCCTTTTCCCTTCCCTGCTCTGTCCCTTTTTATCTGCTGAAAAAATGCTTTTTCTTCATAGCTTTTATGTGATCTGACATTATATATTTATTTATTTATTATGTAGGGACCTTGTGTGTCTTATGTGTCATTGTAGGGGCCATAACAATGCCTGCCAGAAAGCAGGTGATCAATAAACATCGGTTGAATAAATAAAAGCTGTTACAAGTTTTCAATTAATATGTTTATTTGAGCTAGTTAAAGCAGAAAATACTACAAAACCTATTGCTGAGCTTTTGCTGATCAAGGTGAAGCAGAAACTGATTAAAATATATGACAAAAAATACAGATAGATGTTAAAGGGTTAGCTATTACATCTGGTTTTTGTTAGCATATAATATTGCCTCTACAGTTCACTCTTAAATTTAAATGTTGAGTCTTGACTTGTTCTTTGAGTTCCATTCTCACATCTAATTACCTAGTATGGGCCTACCTCCCTTTTCCTTCCTACTGCTGTTGTATTATTATAACTCTCTTAAAACATATTAACCACTGAGTATGAATTCTTCTCTTTTGCTACATACTGCCCTGCCATATGAACATATAAATGTGTAGGCTCACATACTCATACATAAACTCACACAAAGGATTTTGGTCACTGTTCTACAAAAGAATTGGATGTATTAATACATACTTCTGTATATCTTTCTTTCTTCATTCAATAGTACCTCACAGAAAGTCCCTCTAATTCATACAGTGCTTTTTGTGATAGTAATATAATGATTTGTGCTGCAATATACTATAATTTATTTATCCATTCCATTAACAAGCATTATTTTGTTTGTAATTTTTATACTATAAACAGTACTGAAATAAATATCCTTGTACATACCAGTACTTTTATTTCTTAGGGATATATTTCCTGAAGTGGAATTACTGGAGCATAGAGTATGTGTATTTTCCATTTTAATACATATTGCCAGATTGCCTTCCAAAAAAGAGATAAAATAACTCTCACATTTCCAACAGCAATGTATTCAAATAACTTCCCATATCCCCATGCTAAAGTAATACGTGTTTTGACCATTTTAATCTTTGACAAACTTGTGCATGTAAAATGATAGTTTGGTGTTATTTTAATTTGCATATCACTAACAGTTAATAAGTCTGAGCATCTTTTGAAACATTACTGACCATCTAAATTTGATCTTCCAAAATTGCCTATTCATATCCTTTGCCCATTATCCATTGGGTTGTTTGTCTTCTAAACAAATTATAAGAGTTGTTTCCCTATTATAGACACAAATTTGTTATCTGGCATCTCTGTTACAAATATTTTATTTCCTGAATTTTATTTGTACTATGACTTTTGTTTATGTTCTCTTTTGCAATATAAGTTTTAACTTTCATATAGCCAAATTCTTTTTTTCTTTGTCTAGTTTCTAGATTTCCTGTTTAATCAATAGGGGCCCCTAGAGGATGGTTCCTACTTAAATATCAAAGATCTTTCTTCCCATATAAAATATGAGAAATCCTCTAACTGTATTTTGTTAAGAAATCTCCTTTCTGATATGAACAGACATTTCTCACAAGAAGACATTCATACAGCCAACAGACACATGAAAAAACGCTCATCATCACTGGCCATCAGAGAAATGCAATGCAAATCAAAACCACAATGAGATACCATTTCACACCAATTAGAACAGCAATCATTAAAAAGTCAGGAAACAACAGGTGCTGCAGAGGATATGGAGAAATAAGAACACTTTTACACTGTTGGTGGGACTGTAAACTAGTTCAACCATTATGGAAAACAGTATGGCGATTCCTCAAGGATCTAGAACTAGAAATACCATATGACCCAGCCATCTCATTACTGGGTATATACCCAAAGGATTATAAATCATGCTGCTATAAAGACACATGCACACGTATGTTTATTGCAGCACTATTCACAATAGCAAAGACTTGGAATCAACCCAAATGTCCATCAGTGACAGACTGGATTAAGAAAATGTGGCACATATACACCATGGGATACTATGCAGCCATAAAAAAGGATGAGTTTGTGTCCTTTGTAGGGACATGGATGCAGCTGGAAACCATCATTCTCAGCAAACTATGGCAAGAACAGAAAACCAAACACTGCATGTTCTCACTCATAGGTGGGAACTGATCAATGAGATCACTTGGACTCAGGAAGGGGAACATCACACACCGGGGCCTATCATGGGGAGGGATTGCACTGGGAGTTATACCTGATGTAAATGACGAGTTGATGGGTGCTGACGAGTTGATGGGTGCAGCACACCAACATGGCACAAGTATACATATGTAACAAACCTGTACGTTATGCACATGTACTCTAGAACTTAAAGTATAATAATAAAAAAAAAAAGAAAGAAAGAAAAGGAAACTCCCAGGAAAATAAAATAAAATAAAATAAATTCTTCTGTCACTGCACCAAAAAAAAAAAGAAATCTCCTTTTTAGGCCGGGCGCGGTGGCCCAAGCCTGTAATCCCAGCACTTTGGCAGGCCAAGACGGGTGGATCACGAGGTCAGGAGCTCAGGACCATCCTGGCTAACACGGTGAAACCCCGTCTCTACTAAAAAATACAAAAACCTAGCCGGGCGAGGTGGCGGGCGTATGTAGTCCCAGCTACTCGGGAGGCTGAGGCAGGAGAATGGCGTGAACCCGGGAGGCGGAGCTTGCAGTGAGCTGAGATCTGGCCACTGCACTCCAGTCTGGGCGACAAAGCCAGACTCTGTCTCAACAACAACAACAACAAAAAAAACCTAGCCGGGCGAGATGGCGGGCGCCTGTAGTCCCAGCTACTCTACTCGGCAGGCTGAGGCAAGAGAATGGCGTGAACCTGGGAGGCGGAGCTTGCAGTGAGCTGAGATCCGGCCACTGCACTCTAGCCTGGGCGACAGAGCCAGACTCCGTCTCAAAAAAAAAAAAAGAAATCTCCTTTCTAACATCTAGTTCTTTTCTAGTTTTTTACTGTATGTACTCCAACATCTTAACCTTATTATTAAAGTAAATACACTTTTCATAGAAATCTGAAGATAAAAGATCCTAAAGGTCACTTTGAACTTTCTATCCATTATAGGGATTCTCTGCTTCAATATCAGTGTCAAAGAATAACCTAATCTCCGCTTGCTCATTTCCAGTGATGAGATATTTACCACTTCTCTAGACCTTACCATTCCATTTTCCAGAAGTTTCTATTCATATCATTCCCAGTCACATATATTTTTATATTCTTGTTAAAATAACCAAGCTAACCAAATATATGAGAATGCAAATTAGATTTAATAAGAATTTAAGTGTAATGTTCTTAGCATCTGAAGATTATTCATTTCCTTCCTCCTTTACTTCCAGTGAATATCAACTTGATGCCAAGTATTGGAAATAAAAAGATAAAGAAAACACAACTTCAAATTCTGACCTTACAGTTATAGAAAAGTAATGTTTGTATAATGTATGTGCATATATGTGACTATATAAATATATATAGAGAGAGAAAATTGCCGTACTGTGAAAATGCTACTGAAGATCCATTTTAGGGAATTTTAGTACATGTCAGGTAATAATTGGGATAATTTCAAATTATAGAAGTTATGAAGCTGAAGATTGAAACAGATATTTGCAGTGTTGAGAAAATTATAATTTAGCACTGTTTTCTTGAATCTGGTTCAATCAATTAAGCTTTTTTTTTTTTTTTTTTCTTTCCTGAGACAGGGTCTCGCTTTGACACCCAGGCTGGAGTGCAGTGGTGTAATCTTAGCTCACTGCAACCCCCACCTCCTGGGCTCCAGTGATCCACACACCTCAGCCTCCAAGTAGCTGGGACTTACAGGCACGCACCACCATGCCCGGCTAATTTTTGTATTTTTGTAGGGACAGGCTCTCTCCATGTTGCCCAGGTTGGTTTTGAACACCTGATCTCAAGTGATCTGCCTGCCTTCGCCTCCCAAAGTGCTGGGACTACAGGTGTGAGCCACCACCCATGGCCTCAATTAAGCTTTAATTACATTGCTTTACCTAGATAATATTCAAGTCAGGCAATATAATGCATTTTATAAGAGATCTAAGGAGCCTCAGTCAATAGATAATGTATCTTGAAGGCTAATTTGGCCTAGATAATAATTACTTAAAAAAAAATGTACCCAGCCTACAAATTTACTTGCTCATTAAGGGTCAGGTTTACCTTTGGTAATCAGTTCTATCCCAAAACTGAGCAAAAATTCTGAAAATTATAAACACAAATATTTAAACATCCTGAAAGTTTAAATAATTGAAAACTGGTTCAGTGTGGTTTTTTAAAAGGTAAAAAAAAAAAAAAAAAAAAAGTCCAATATAAAATGCAATCATAATTATACTAAGAAATAGATTGATAAACAGATAAACAAAATGCTAGAAACAAACAAGAAACTGATTATCAAAGTTTATTCTACCAAGGTAGACGTTTGCTCCTTTTGTGAAATTCTAAGAGACTCTGCAAATCCTTAGGGTGGAAGAGTAATCTATTTACTGATTTACTTAGTGCTGACAGTCACATTTAACAAACACATGTAGGATTTCATAGATAGTGAGCTATCACAAGCATTTATCCATCCATCAATCAACTGGCATTCCCAATTATTAATTCAAACCTCAAATTCAGAAAACACGAAGCTAATTTTCTGGGGACAAAAACACATGATGATTCTATTTTATATTGACCAGAAACCTTACCCTTGGCAAAGAAAAATTTCAGCAAATTTAAAATCTAAGTTGTAATCAATTAAAATATAATAGCTACCTGAAAATATGTTCATTTTCAACAATGAAGTTGAAATATTTGAAAATCATAAAAAGCATTAGCAACAAGCAAAAAAGAAGCAAATTAAAGCACAGTTCCTTTATCAGACTATCAGGCTAAAAATAAAAGATAAACAAAAAGCTCACAGAAAGATTTCAACCACTAAATGCTTCAAAATCATTAGTCAGGTTTATCTATCATATTAAAGAAAAACTAGGAATTCTTACATATATCACAACCACTTGTCAAAGAGAAAAACCTCTTATCAATCATAGCAGGTCTAATGATGTCAGCTGTTTTGATTTATGCAGTCATAATACTGCTCTACTTTAATATGGCAGAGTTAGCTCAGTTGTTGTGCTTCTGTGATATTTTCTACAGTAATTATAGAGTTTACTATAAATATTTGTTTGTACCGCTCTCTTAGTCTCTAAGATCCTAGGGATAACAGACTTTATATCCCTAATGACGAACATAAACTTTAGTCCTAAATGCGTTACTCTGCTTATTTGTTAAATTAACGATGTTGCATAAACAGGATGATCTTTAGCAGGTTTAGTTCTTACTATGTATACCTTACCTTCACAGACCTAATGAAGCTAAAAGTTCAAACATGCATTATAAACTGGCATTAAAAGAAAGGTACAGTATCTTCATACAATGAACTTTGGGGACTCGGGGGGAAAGGGTGGAAGGGGAGTTAGGGATAAAAGACTACACATTGGGTACAGTGTACACTGCTTAGGTGATGGGCACACCAAAATTTCAGAAATCACCATTAAAGTTATTCATGTAACCAAACAACATTCATTCCCCAAAAACCTACTGAAATAAAAAAAAAAAGAGAGAGAAAGGTACTTCAAAAACTAAAACAAAATGCCATATTCTTTGTAAGTCTACAAGTTAAAAAATCTTCTTGAATTATGTAACGATATATGTGCTTATTGTTTTAAGTGTTATATTTATATGAGAGCTTGACAAATGGGTTTTCAAAAAAATTAGATCCTTTATGATTTAGTAGTCCATGTACTTTGCATTACTTCAAATCACTTAGTAGTTAAACTGGCTTCAATTTTGTTGCATTTCTTGAAGTAAATGGAGCATCGATCTAGCTGCTGACAACATAGTCTAAGAGGTGCTTTGAAAGAATTAATTTCTATGAAAACCTAACAATGAACCAAGAAGATTCTTCCAATATAAATGTATGTTTTGGTTTGTTTTTTCAAATGTGTGCCCCCTTTTTGAGGACATATTTAAATTAGCATAGATCTGGAATTGGTCGTTCTTAAAAATAAAACAAGTAAACAAATAAATCTAGCTAGTTTAAATCTGTATTAACAAAGCTCATTAATCTGAATTAAGAATAGTATATAAAAGTACTCAAACCAGCTATCAACAAAGAACCCTTGGCTGAGTGATCAGAATTCGAAAGGGAAAAGAGCCCTAACTACAACAGAGTTGTTTATAGACACACTGATTGTCAGTGACTCATGCATAATATGTAAACAATACTTATGAATCCCACCTTTTGAAAGACTCTACTACTAGAAAATAATTTCAGTTTCTGCCTAGTTTTATATTTTAAATAAAGAGATATTGTGATACATCATTTAGCATGTGGGAACTGTTACTAATTCAGAGATTAAGATTTTTCAATAACCATTTTCACCTTAATAAACTTTTTAAAAATTTAAGTTCAAGGGTAACATGCAGTATTGTTATACAGTCCACTTGTATCATAGGGGTTTGTTGTACAGATTATTTAGTAACCCAAGTATTAAGTCTAGTACACATAGTTATTTCTCCTGATCCTCTCCCTCTTCCCACACTTCATCCTCTGATAGGCCCCAGCGTGTGTTGTTCCCCTCCCTGTGTCCATGTGTTCTCATTACTTAACTCCCACTTGTAAGTGAGAACGTGTGGTATTTGGTTTTCTGTTCCTGTATTTGTTTGCTAAGGATAATGGCCTCCAGCTCCATCCACGTTCCTGCAAAGGAAGTGATCTCACTCTTCTTGATGGCTGCTTAGGATGCCATGGTGTATATTTTCTTTATCCAGTCTATCATTGGGCATCTGGGTTGAGTCCATGTCTTTCAGAACTATTGTGAATAGTGCTGCAGTAAACATATAAGTGCATGTGTCTTTATAATATAATAGAATGATTTATAAATCTTTGGATATATACCCAGTCATGAAATTGATGAGTCAAATGGCATTTCTGTTTTTAGGTCTCTGAGGAATTGCCACGCTGTCTTCCAGAATGGTTGAACTGATTTACACTCACTCCCATCAACAGCATATAAGTGTTCCTTTTTTCTCTCCAACCTCACCAGCATCTGTTGTTTTTTGACTTTTTAATAATAGCATTCTGACTGGTGTGGGATAGTATCTCACTGTGGTTTTAATTTGCACTTCTCTAATGATTAGTGATGTTGAGCCTTTCTTCATGATTGTTGACTGCATGTATGTCTGCTTTTGAAAAGTGTTCATGCTCTTCGCCCACTTTTTAATGGGGTTGCTTTTTTTTGTAAATTTAAGTTCCTTATAGATGCTAGATATTTGATCTTTGACAGATGTATCATTTGCAAATATTTTCTACCACTCTGTAGGCTGTCTGTTCAGTCTGTTGATAGTTTCCTTTGCTATGAAGAAGCTCTTTTGTTTAATCAGATCCCATTTGCCAATTTTTGCTTCTATTGCAGTTGTTTTTGGCATCTTCGTCATGAAAATTTGACCACTCCTATGCCCAGAATGGTATTGCCTATGTTGTCTTCCAGGGTTTTTATAGTTTGGGATTTTACATTTAATGCTTTAATCCAGCTTAATTTTTTTATGTGGTGTAAGGAAGGCATCCAGTTTCAATTTTCCGCATATCTCTAGTCAGTTACCTAGCACCATTTATTAACTAGGGAATCCTTTCCCCATTGCTTGTTTGTGTCAGATTTCTTGAAGATCAGATAGTTGTAGGTGTATGGCCTTATTTCCGGGTTCTCTAATCCATTCCATTGGTCTATGTGTCTGCTTTTGTATCAGTACCATGTTGTTTTGGTTACTGTAGCCCTGTAGTATGGTTTTAAGTCAGGTAGCATAATGCCTCTGGCTTTGTTCTTTTTGATTAGGATCACCTTGGCTATTTGGGCTCTTTTTTGGTTCCATATGAATTTTAAAAGTTTTTTCTAGTTATATGAAAAATGTAAATGGTAGTTTAATAGGAATAGCATTGAATCTATACATTGCTTTGGGCAGTATGGTCATTTTAGCAATATTCTTCCTATCCGCGAGCATAAAATGTTTTTCCATTTGTTTGTGTCATCTCTGATTTCTTTAACCAATATTCTGTAGTTCTCTTTATAGAGATCTTTCACCTCCCTGGTTAGTTGTATTTCTAGGTATTTATTCTTTTTGTAGCAATTGTGAATGGGATTACATTCCTGATTTCGCTCTCAGCTGTACTGTTGTTGGTATATAAGAAAGTTAGTGATTTTTGCACATTGATTTTGTATCCTGAGACCTTCCTGAACTTGTGTATCAGGTGCAGGAGCTTTTGGACTGAGACTGGTGTGTTTTCTAGGTATAGGATTATGTCATCTGCAAAAAGAGATAATTTAACTTCCTCTCTTCCTATTTGGATGCTCTTTCTTTCTTGTGCCTGATTGCTCTGACTAGGACTTTCAAAACCATGTTGAAAACAAGTGGTATTCTTTTCCAAGAGACTGGAAAAAGGATGCCAACAGAGGGCATCCTTTTCTTGTGCAAGTTTTCAAGGGGAATGCTTCCAGCTTTTGCCCATTCAGTATGATGTTCACTATCGGTTTGTCATAGATGGTTGTCACTATTTTGAGGTATATTCCTTTGATACCTACTTTATTGAGAGTTTTTAACAGGAAGGAGTATTGAATTTTATTGAGAGCCTTTTGTGCATCTGTTGAGATAATCGTGTGGTTTTTGTCTTTAGTTCTGTTTATGTGATGAATCACATTTATTGATTTGCATATGTTACACCAACCTTGCATCTCGGGGATAAAACCTACTTGATTATGGTGGATAAGCTTTTTGATGTTATGCCGGATTTGATTTGTCAGTATTTTCTTGAGGATTTCTGCTGCAGTGTTCATCAAGGATATTGGCCTGAAGTTTTCTTTTTTTGTTGTGTCTCTGCTAGGTTTTGGTCAGGATGATGCTGGCCTCATAGAATAAGTTAGAGAGGAGTTCTTCCTCCTCAATTTATTTGGAAGAGTTTCAGTAGAAATGGTATCAACTCTTCTTCGTACACCTGGTAGAATTCAGCTGTGAATCTGTCTAGTCCTGGGCTCTTTTTAGTTAGTAGGCTAATTATTACTGAATCAATTTCAGAGCTTATTGGTCTGTTCAGAAATTCAGTTTCTTCCTGTTTCAGTCTTGGGAGGGTGTATGTGTCCAGGAATTTATCCATTTTCTTCTAGATTTCCTAGTTTATGTTCATAGAGGTTTTTATAATTTTCTCTGATGGTTATTTATATTTCCATAGGGTCACTGGTAATATCACCCTTGTCATTTCTGATTGTGTTTATTTCAATTTCCTCAAAAACAAAAACAAAAACAAAAACAGCTCCTGGATTCACTGATCTTTTGAATGGTTTTTCATGTCTCAATATCCTTCAGTTCACTCTAATTTTGGTTATTTCTTGTCTCCTGCTAGCTTTGGGATTGCTTTGCTCTTATTTCACTAGTTCTCTTAGTTGTGATTTAGGTTGTTAAGCTGAGGCCTTTTTAACTTTTTAATGTGGGCATTTAAGTGCTATAAATTTCCCTCTTAACACTGCCTTGGCTGTGTCCCACAGATTCTGGTATGCTGTCTCTTTGTTCTCAGTAGTTTCAAAGAACTTCTTTTATTTCTGCCTTAATTTCATTATTTATCCAAGAGTTTATTCAGGAGCAGGTTATTCAATTGCCATGTAATTGTATGGTTCTGAGTGAATTTCTTACTCTTGATTTCTAATTTGATTGTGCTGTGGTCCAAGATATTGTTTGTTATGATTTCAGTTCTTTTGCATTTACTGAGGAGTGTTTTACTTCCAATTATGTGATCAATTTTAGAGTATGTGCCATGTGACAATGATAAGAATGTATATTCTGTTGTTTTGGGGTGGAAAGTTCTGTGGATGTTGATCAGGTCCATTTGATCCTGTGCTGAGTTCAGGTCCTGAATATCTTTGTTAATTTTCTGGCTCAATTATCTGTCTAATATTGTCAGTGGGGTATTAAACTTTCCCACTATTATTGTGTGGAAATCTGTCTTTGAAGGTCTCTAAGAACTTGCTTTATGAATCTAAGTGCTCCTGTGTTGGGTGTATATATATATATATTTAGGATAGCACTTCTTGTTGAATTGAACCCTTTATCATTATGTAATGCCCTTCTTTCTCTTTTCTGATCTTTCTGATCTTTGTTGGTTTAAAGTCTGTTTTGTCTGAAACTAGGATTACAACCCCTGCTTTTTTCTGTTTTCCATTTGCTTGGTAGATTTTTCTCCATCCCTTTATTTTGAGCCTATCTGTGTCACTCCATGTGAGATTGGTCTCTTGAAGAGACCAATGGGTCTAGATTCTTTATCCAGCTTGTCACTCTGCCTTTTAATTGGGGCATTTAGCTCATTACCTTCAAGGTTAGTATTAATATGTTTGGATTTTACACTGTCACAGACCCTGGTTATTTTTCAGACTTGTTACGTGGTTGCTTTATAATGTCACTGATCTGTGTACTTCAGTGTGTTCTGTAGTGGCTGGTAACAGTCTTTCATTTCCATATTTAGTGCTTCCTTCAGGGGCTCTTGTAAGGCAGGTCTGGTAGTAATGAATTCTCTCAGCATTTGCTTGTCTGAAAAGGATCTTATTTCTCCTTCACTTCTGAAGCTTAGTTTGGCTGGATATGAAATTCTGGGTTGGGATTTCTTTTAAGAATGTTGAATATTGGCCTCCAATCTCTTCTGGCTTATAAGGCTTCTGCTGAGGGGTCTGCTGTTAGTCTGGTGGGCTTCCCTTTGTAGGTGACCTGACCTTTCTCTCTAGCTTCTTTTAACATTTTTTTTCTTTCATTTTGACCTTGGAGAATCTGATGAGTATGTGTCTTGGGGATGATCTTCTTTGTGAAGTATTTTACTTGGGTTATCTGCAATTCTTTAATTTGAATGTTGTCCTCTCTAGGTAGATTGGGGAATTTCTCATGGATGATATCCTGAAATATGTTTTCCAAGTTGGTTCCATTCTCCCCATCTCTTTCAGGAACACCAGTGAGTCATAAATTTGGTCTCTTTACATAATCACATATTTCTTGGAGGTTTTGTTCCTTCCTTTTCATTCTTTTGTCTCTATTCTTATCTGTCTTATTTCAGAAAGCCAGTCTTCAAGCTCTGAGATTCCTTCCTCTGCTTGGTCTACTCTGCTATTAATGGTTGCAATTGCATTATGAAATTCTTGTAGTGTGTTTTTCAGCTCTGTTGGGTTGTAACCTTCTTTTCTATACTGGCTATTTTGTATGTCAGCTTCTGCATTGTTTTATCCTGACTTTTAGCTTCCCTGGATTGGGTTTCAACATGCTCATGTATTTCAATAAGCTTTGTTCCTATCCACATTCTGAATCTTATTTCTGTCATTTCAGCCATCTTAGCCCGGTTCAGAATCCTTGCTGGAAGGGAGATGTGACCGTTTGGAGGAAAGAAGGTACTCTGGTTTTTTGAGTTGTCAGGGTTCTTGCGCTGATTCTTTCTCATCTTTGTGGGCTTATCTTCCTTCAATCTTTGAGGTTGCTGACCTTTGGGTGTTTGTTTTTTCCTTTTATCCTATTTGATGACTGTAAGAGTTTGACTGTGGTATAGGTGAATTCAGCAGACTGGCTTCATTTCTGGAAGGTGTTAGAGGGCCACTGCTCAGCTCCCAACTCCTGGACTGTGTGCTCTAACTCTGGCAGACTTGTATTGGGCTCTTTGTTCTCTGGCTCCTCAAGGTTAGAAATCCACTGTGCTGGGGTGGGGGGCCTAAGGTGTTCCCAGACTGCTGGTCACTACACTCTGATAGGTGGTGTGAATGAAAGCATTTCATAGTGCAATGACAGCAGGATCCATCCTCATTTGCACGTGCCAGCAGCAGTGGTAGCAGCAGCTGTGGCAGAGTGCTAGTAGGTGCCAGGGTGCCTGTCTCCCTGTGGATGTTCACCAGAGTGGTGAAGGGAATGCAGTTGGAGCAGAGTGCAGGGGGCCCCTGCAAGTGACTGTGTGCACAGTCATGCTAGAAGTTGTGTTGGCTCAGGGCTGGGGTACTGGCAGGTGCAGGTCTGGGTGCCTTCTCTGTGCCCTGCAAGCAGGAGTTGTCACTCAGGGCTGGGGAGGATCTGTTGTTCTCTGTGCCTAGTTTGACTCCCACAGCAGTGTTAGCGCAAGGACAGGGTGCTGGTTGGGGAAGGCTGGCTGTGCCTGCCACGGCTCTGTCTGCAATGGTAGTTGGCGGGTGGAGGGGTAGGACTGTACTCCCTCACACTAGTGTGGCAAAGGAAAGCAAAACTCAGCCACACAGATACATGCCAGCCAAGTGAGTTGCCATGGGTTAGGGAAAGCTGCAACATAGGGAGGGAGTATGCAGGCTGGTGCATGCCCACAGAAACTGCCCTGCTGAAGCTCTCTGCTGATCAGGCATGGTCTACCAGCAAAGAAGCTATAGTGCAGGCCCCCCAGGGCACCTGAGGCTGCCCTGCAAGCAGGCATGGCCAACTTGGGGCCTGAGAGGGGTCAGCAGACCAGTGGGGTGCTCAGGTTGGACCAGCCTCAACTGATGGGCAAGACCATCCTGCAGAGTTGAGGACTGACAGTTCCCCTAGTACTAAAGTCTCCTATAGGAGCAAGTTGAGCCTATGGGGATGGCTGTCCCTGGCCATGCACCACTACAGATGTTCTTGCACCAAACCCTCTGGGCTCCATATCAGTTGCTTGATGCTTCTACCACTTCTCTGAGCATATACAGAATAATCTTTCCAAATAGTCAATGAAACACTAAATTTTCTAAGCTAGATGTAATGAAATGCGTAAATAATTTAATAATAGTAAGTTAAAATAGTAATCAAAAATAAGCAAGAAAAAAATCATGTAAAACATCTGGTGTATTAAACAGTCACGATAAAAAATGAAGGTAGATCCTTCCAAGGGATTTTGGAACAAGTTTGTTCTCTATCATAACTTTATCATTTCTACAGTTGCTTGTTCCTACAAATAATTATTTTGTTAAACAATAGAAAAATATTTTAGTAAATCATGTCACAACTACTCAATATAATATTATGCAGCCATTAAAAATGATGTTTGTAAAAGTGTGGTACTAAAGTGAAAAAAATTATTTTATCAACTAATTTGAAGCAGAATGCAACATCAAATATATAAGCACGCACATAATATAGAAAAAATGAAAAAATAAAGAGATGTCAATAGATATTATCTATGTATTAGGTGGCTATAGATGACATTTTTCTTTTTACTTTCTACTTTACTACACTGAAATTTGTTATAATGTATTATTTTCAATAATTTTTATTTGCAATATATCACAAACGAAAGTATTCCCCTATTTTTGGTTAATCTAATTGAATTATGCATACCTCATACTTATTAATACATTTATGCCTAGTGTTCCATTACTGGAACACTGAGCTTGTGGGAGTTATTTTTATCCTACTGCTCAAGGTTATCACCAATATCTGATTTTTCATGCACAAAAATTTGCAACCTCTGGCATAAATGGGTTAATACAATTATTCCAGTTAAAAGTATTGTATACACAGCAAAATTATAGTAGAGACTCTGGATTTCTGTTAACAAGTATTTACAATCCAGTGAAGCTTATCTGTTCTCTTCTTACCACCCAGTTAAGTTTCTTCTGTCTCTGAATTTTCACTGCACTCTGTTAAAATATTTCTTACTACTCTTCATATACAGTTTACTTTCATGTATTTATTTATATATACTTTCTTAATTTCCTTGAATTCTTGGTGATCAAGGATTATCCACATTTCCTAGAGCACCCAATACAATGTTACATATTTAATAGTTAAAATATCTGTCAAATTATTAAAAGCCATAGAATTTTAGAGTTAAAAGAAAACTTGACAAGAAACCTTCCCCTAATTCATATCTCAAGACTTTGTAGGCTGGGGGCAGTGGGTGATGCCTGTAATCCTAGCACTTTGGAAAGTCAAGGCAGGAGGTTTGGTTGAGGCCAAGAGTTTGAAACCAGCCTGGGCAACATAGCAAGACTCTGTTGCCACAAAAAAAAAATTAAAAATTAGCCATGTGGTGGCACAACATAGCAAGATCCTGTCTCCATGAAAAAATAAAAAATAAAGCCATGTGGTGGCACACGACCATAGTCCTAGTCACTCAGGAGGCTGGGGTGGGAGGATCACTCAAGCCCAGGAGGTCAGGGTTATAGTGAGCTATGATCATGTCATTTCACTCCAGATTGGGTGAAAACACAAAGCCCTGTCTCAAAAAAAAAAAAAAAAAAGACTTGGAAGACCCTGTTTTTGTCTTCACAAGAAAGTATATAAACTATAAGAAAACATCAAAATATACATAGTAAGTCCTCACACCATTTAGAGATAGTTTTATGCCCAAAAATATATTGAAAATTCACAGCCTGACTGAGAATCAAATCAAGAACTCAACCCCTTTCACAATAGCTGCAAAACAAACAAACAAACAAATTTAGGAATATACCTAACCAAGGAGGTAAAAGACCTCTACGAAGAGAACTACAAAAGGAAAAAGAAATCACAGATGACAAAAACAAATGGAAACACATCCCATGCTCATAGATGGGTAGAATCAATATTGTGAAAATGACCATCCTGCCAAAAGCAATCTACAGATTCAACGCAATTCACAGTATCAATGCATTATCAAAATACTACCATCATTCTTCACAGCACCACAAAAAACAATCCTAAAATTCATATGGAACCAAAAAAGAGCCCGCATAGCCAAAGCAAGACTAAGCAAAAAGAACAAATCTGGAGACATCACATTACCTGACTTCAAACTATACTATAAGGCCACAGTCATCAAAACAGCATGGTACTGGTATAAAAATAGGCACATCGACCAATGGAACAGAATAGAGAACCCAGAAATGAAGTCAAATATTTAAAGCCAACTGATCTTTGACAAAGCAAACAAAAACATAAAGTGGGGAAAGGACACCCTATTCAACAAATGGTGCTGGGGTAATTGGCAAGTCACATGTAGAAAAATGAAACTGAATCTTCATCTTTCACCTTACACAAAAATCAACTCAAGATGGATCAAAGACTTAAATCTAAGCCCTGAAATCATAAAGATTCTAGAAGATAACATTGGAAAAACTCTTCTAGACATTGGCTTAAGCAAAGACTTCATGACTAAGAACCCAAAAGCAAATGCAACAAAAACAAAGATAAGTAGATGAAACTTAAACGATAAAGCTTCTGCAAAGCAAAAGAAATAATCAGCGGAGTTAACTGACAACCCACAGAGTGAGAGAAAGTCTTCACAGTCTATACATCTGATAAAGGACTAATATCCAGAATCTACAAATAACTCAAACAAATTAGCAAGAAAACAAACAAACAAACAAACAATCCCATCAAAAAAAAAGTGGGCTAAGGACATGAATAGATAATTCTCAAAAGAAGATATACAAATGGCCAACAAGCATATGGAAAAATGTTCAACATCACTAAGTATCAGGGAAATGCAAATCAAAACCACAATGTGATATCACTTCACTCCTGAAAGAATGGCCATAATCAAACAAATCAAAAAATAACAGATGTTGGCATGGATACAGTGAAAAAGGAGCACTTTTACATTGTTGGTGGGAATGTCAACAAGTATAACCACTATGGAAATGAGTGTGAAGATTCCTTAAAGAACTAAAAGCAGATCTACCATTTGATCCAGCAATCCCACTACTAGGTATCTATCCAGAGGAAAAGAAGTCATTATAAGAAAAAGATACTTGCATATGCATGTTTATAGCAGCACAATTTGCAGCTGCAGAAATATGGCACCAGCCCAAATGCCCATCAATCAATGAGTGGATAAAGAAAATATGGTATATATGGGCTGGGCGCGGTGGCTCACACCTGTAATCCCAGTACTTTGGGAGGCCAAGGCTGGCAGATCACAAGGTCAAGAGATCAAGACCATCCTGACCAACATGGTGAAACCCCATCTCTACTAAAAATACAAAAAAAAAAAAAAAAAATTAGCTAGGCATGGTGGCGGCGCATGCCTGTAGTCCCAGCTACTCGGGAGGCTGAGGCCAAAGAATCGCTTGAACCTGGGAGGCAGAGGTTGCAGTGAGACGAGATCGCGCCACTGCACTCCAGCCTGGCGACAGAGCGAGGCTCCCTCAAAAGAAACGAACGAATGAATGAACGAAAGGTGTGTGTGTGCGTGGGTGTTTATGTGTGTGTGTGTGTGTGTGTGTGTATACACACACACACAGAACACTACTCAGGCATAAAAAAGAATGAAATAATGGTATCTGAAACAACCTGGACGGAACTGGAGACTATTATTTTAAGTGAAGTAACCCAGGAATGGAAAACCAAACATCATATGTTCTCACTCATATGTGGGAGCTAAGCTATGAGGATGCAAAGGCATAAGAATGATATACTGAACTTTGGGGACTGGTGGTAAGGGGCGAGGGGTGGCAAGGGATAAATGACTACACACTGGGTACAGTGTACACTGCTTGGATGATGGGTGCACCAAAATCTCAGAAATCACTACTAAAGAACTTATTCATGTAACCAAACACCAATATTCCCCCAAAAATCTACTGAAATAAAAAAATTTAGAAAATAAAACAAAAATTCACAGCCTGAATTCAATCTCGATTAGAACCATACTTCAAGGATATTCATTTAAAATTTGCCTGTTTCCCATATGGTAAATCATCTTTAAAACTCCAGATTTTTCAAAGTGATTTTCAATTTTTCAACGTAATTATGCCCTTTTAGAATCATTTGCTATTTCTAAATCTGAAAACTGGAGAAACTTGCATATGAACGATATAATGCATAATATTGTATCAATGTTAAACTTCCTAAATGCTAAAATATTTGGAGGTAAAATATCTGCAACTCACTCTCAAATGGGTCAGGGAAGAAAACAGATAAACATACACACACACACACACACACACACAAAATCACAGAGAGAAAAAGAGAGTACAAGTGTGCTTTTGCAGCAAAATAATAAAGACACACAGGTACTATTGTACTATATTGTTCTATTCTTGCAACTCTTCTGAGGTATGAAATTTTTCACAATGAAAGTTGGAGAAAAATAAATCCAAGCCAACTCATCTTGCCTCAACAATATTCATTTCACACCTTTAGATCTTTTAGATCTAAACAACAGGGCTCTGCAGCACTGGTACTTTTATTTAATAGCATAATAAAATTTAAACATCTCTGTCTTAGTTTGAGCTACTATAACAGAATGCCACAGATTGGGTTGCCTAAACAGAAACTTATTTTTCACAGTTATGGAGGCTGGAAACTTTAAAATCAGTACCAGCATGGTCACAATTGGTGATGCTCTCCTGCTGGTTTGCTGTCTTCCTGCTGTGCCCTCACATGCCAGAGGACAGACAGAGAAATCAAGCTTTCTTGGGTCTCTCTTTATAATAGCACTAAGCCCATCATGAGGGCTTTACCCTCATTACCTGATTACTTCCCAAAGCCTCAATCCCCAAATATCATCATACTGGGGATTAGGTTTCAATATAGGGATTGTGGGGAGATACAAACATTCAGTTCATAGCAACATCTAAAAAGAAAGAGCATCAAAAGTCAGTTAGTAGGGATAGATCCCATATGTAATATCAAAACCAGTTTGCATTCATATCAAAATGGCATTCACATATGTTAAAATGTTGAGGTATGTTCAAATTTTCCAGTAATCTTTTAAAAGGTAAGAAAAGGATCTGCCTAGGTTCATTGGCTCACACCTGTAATCCCAGTATTTTGGGAGGCTGAAGTGGGTGGATCTCTTGAGTTCACAAGTTCGAGACCAGAACGGGGCAATATGGTGAAACCATGTCTCCACAAAATACACAAAAAACTAGTTGGCCATGGTAGTGCATGCCTGTGGTCCCAGCTACTCAGGAGGCTGAGGTGGGAGGATGGCTTGAGCCCAGGAGGTTGAGGCTGCAGTGAGCCAAGATCATGCCACTGCACTCTGACCTGGGCAACAGAGAGAGATCCTGTCTCAAAAAAAAAAAAAAAAAAAGCATCTTAGATATTGTTTGTGATGTTAACAAAGCGATTCCAAAGGGCACCATGCCTTTAACCCTACTGTCAAATCATAAATGTATTTACATTTTCCATAAAAAATTATTAGATTTAGTCAGAAAGTAAGATCTCCAGTTGTTTAAAAAAAAAAAAAAAGTAGGCTGAGGCCTGGTGCAGTGGCTCACACTTTTAAGCCCAGCACTTTGGGAGGCTGAGCCAAGAAGATTGCTTGAGCTTAGGAGTTCAACACCAGCCTGGGCAACATTGTGAGACCTCGCCTCTATAAAAAATAAAATAGCCAGGTGTGGTGATGCATACCTGTAGTCCCAGCTACTTAGGAGGCTGAGGAGGATCAAGGATCACTTGAGCCTGGCAGATTGAGGCTGTGGCAGCCTGAGTTACAGAGTGAGACCTTGTCTCAATGAAAAAAAAAATAGGCTGAACAAACTGAATTAAATAGGAAACTCTCAAATATCTTAATAACTAAGACAACTGTCCAAAGACTACCAGATCACTTTCATGTGTATAAAAGGGAAACTAAGACCCTCAAAGGTTCAACATCATAACAGCCATCACCATTACCACCAACAGTAAAGTTTCTCTCTCCTGTCTTCTGAGTATCACAATTAAAGAAATAATTAGAAAATTGGAATACTGTGGGTTAGATGAAACTAGTTATAATCTTAAATATTTAAATTTAATTTTATATTAAGTTTATTATATAAATTAAAGACTATTACGTAGTTTAAGTTTGTTTCTTCCTAAATTCTGAACTATGTTTCATGGGATTACAATCATATTGAAAGAGTTGGAAAAAAAGAGAGAATGAAAGAGAAATGAGAAAGAGCTTGTCTAAACTTTGAGCAGGGAAATGAGTTTTCCCCTAATATCTCCAGAAAGGAATATAGTCCTGTGATATCTTGACTTTGGCCCCGTGAGATCCATGTCGGACTTCTGACATGCAGAACCATAATTTAAGAAATTTGTCTTGTTCAAGTCACTACATGTGTGGTAATTTGTTACAGCATCAACTAAAAACAAATAAAGAAATAGAATTAAGTTTATTGTTTAGTTTTTATGGGATTGCATGGTAAACACTAGCTTTGATCTGAAAAAAATAGAATGAGCAATATGGGTTATAAAATTTAGAAATCTGCCAGTACTAATAATGAATTCATGCCACCAGTTATAGTTGCACTAAATTAAAGACATAAGATCAAGACAGAAGCTTGCTTCTTTTTCAAAAAAAAAGCTAAAAATCTACAACCCTAATTAGTTCAAAGCTACAAGCTTTATCTAGTGAATTAGATTGCTAACATAATTGAATGTAGTAACTCTGGTGAAATTCATCCATTTGTTTCTTTCAATGTATGGTGTTCACTATTTTAGAATAAAACCTTTACCGGAACAATCAAAATATATGAAAATAGATTTAGACAGTGAATGACAAAGGCAGACCTAACTAGGTTTATAAGATTTGGGGTATAAAAGAAATAGAAGTAATGCTAAAAAGTGTATCTGAATCCTCATGTAATCTTTGCTGAGATGCATAATTCTAGAAAAGCAGTATGCATTACTAAATGGCAGAAAATTTTTGAAGAAAATTAGGGAAATTAGGGACAAAACAAAAAGCAAGCAAGCCTTTAGAAAGAATGCTTCTAGAAAAGGAAAGAAGAGAGATGCATAGTATAATATGGAGGTAGTGATAATATGAAATAGGAATCTGTAAGCTTTCCAATTCTGACTTTATTAAATAGTAGTATATTGAGAATCAAGTCCCTTCTTCTGTCTTTTGTGGACCAGGTACTCCTGACTATCCTTCCAAACTCAAATAAAATAGCTAAACATATCTGTGCTTCTTAGGATGATAAAAGGTTTCCTACTGGTGGATTCAAAAGTCACACTACAGTGCCATCAGTAAGATGGCAGAATAGGAGTTTCCAGCCCTTGTTCCCTCATAGAAACATCAATTTGAACAACAATCCATGCACAAAAAAACCTTCACAAGAGCTGAGAAATCCAGATGAGAAACTACAGCACCTCAGTGAAGCATAGAAATAAGAAGGCACATTAAAGAGGGGAGGAAGGACAGTTTAACACTACCTGTATCATTCATTCCTACCCTGCATAGCACAGTGTAAAGAGAAATACCCTTTGTGTGGGGGAAGGAGAATAAAGTGAGCACATGAGTTCACCACAGACCTTACCACCAGGTCAATGCCTATAGCTTCAGACTCCAAGTCCACTCCTACAGAGCTAACATCAAGGTCAACCCCTGCAGACCCAGATTCCAGGGCCATTCCACTGCCACACCAGCTCTCATGGCCTCAGGCTCCTGGCCTGCCCCTGTGGACCCAGGCACTCGGCCAGAGAGCCCTTAACTGTAGACCTCCCAGTACCAGCCCAGCCCCCACAGACCCAGGCACTAGGCAAGCCCTCCCTATGGGCCCTGCAAAATGGCCTAACCAGAATCTGTAAATAGTTGACTGTTGCAGGGCATTCCCTGCCAAAGCTGGTCTGTAAAGACTGGAAGAGGTGCCTACTTCTTCAAATGGGCAGACACTAATGCAAGGCCACAAAGATCATGAATCATCAGGGAAATATGACACCACAAAGGCACAAAATGAAGCACCAGTAACTGACCCTAAAGAAATACAGATCTACAAATTACCTGACAAGGAATTCAAAACAAACATCTTAATGAAGCTCAGCGAGCTACAAGAGAATCCAGATAGAAAACTAAATGAAGTCAGGAAAAAAATGCATGAACAAAATAAAAAAAAATTAAAAAAGAAATACAAACCACAAAAAAGAAACAAATAGAAATTCTAAAACTGAATACAATGAATGAACTGAAAAATTCCATAGAGAGCTTTCAACAGTACACTTGATCAAGCAGAAAGAAGATTCAGCAAGTTCTAAGATGGGTCATTTAAAATTACCCAGTCAGAGGCACAAAAAGCAAAGGGAGTTAAAAAGAGTGAAGATAGTCTATGGCACTTATGGAATATCAAAAGAACCAATATATGTATCACAGAAATAAAAGAGAAAGAGAAAGGGGCATAAAGTTTACTTAAAGAAATAATGATGAAAACCATCCCAAATCTGGAGGGAAAAAATGAACATCCAAATCCATGAAGCCCAAAGAACCTGAAATAGATTAATAATAAAAAGATCTTTACCAAGACACATTTTAATCAAATTCTCAAATGTCAAAGATAAGGACTGAATTTTGAAAGCAGAAAATGACTAGTCGCATACAGGGGAACCATTTTAAGACTATAAGTACATTTCTCAGCAGAAACTTTGCATGCCAGGAGAGAATGAGATGATATATTTAAAGTACTGGAAGAAGAAGAAGCGGAGGGGGGGGGGTTGTTCCATATGGCCGAATAGGAACAGCTCCAGCCTGCAGCTCCCAGTGTGATCGATGCAGAAGATGGGTGATTTCTGCATTTCCAACTGAGGTACCTGGTTCATCCCATTGGGACTGGTGGAACAATGGGTGCAGCCCACAGAGGATAAGCTGAAGCAAGGTAGGGCGTCACCTCACCCGGGAAGCACAAGGGGTCAGGGAATTTCCCTTTCCTAGCCAAGGGAAGCCATGACAGACAACCTGGAAAAACAGGACACTCCTGCCCAAATACTGTGCTTTTCCCAAGGTCTTGGCAACCGGCAGACAAGGTGATTCTCTCCCATGCCTGGCTCGGTGGCTCTGATGCCCACGAAGCCTTGCTCACTGCTAGCTTAGCAGTCCGAGATTGATCTGTGAGATTGCAGCCTGGCTGGGGGAGGGGCGTCTGCCATTGCTGAGACTTAAGTAAACAAAGTGACCCAGGGAAGCTTGAACAGGGCAGAACCCACCTCAGCTCAACAAGGCCTACTGCCTCTAGACTCCACCTCTGTGGGCAGGGCATAGCTGAACAAAAGGCAGCAGACAGCTTCTGCAGACTTAAACGTCCCTGTCTGACAGCTCTGAAGAGAGCAGTGGTGACTACTGGGTAAATAATGAAATGAAGGCAGAAATAAAGATGCTCTTTGAAACCGATGAGAACAAAGATACAACTTACCAGAATCTCTGGGACACATTTAAGGCAGTGTGTAGAGGGAAATTTATAGCACTAAATGCCCACAAGAGAAACCAGGAAAGATCTAAAATCGACACCCTAACATCACAATTAAAAGAACTAGAGAAGCAAGAGCAAACAAATTCAAAAGCTAGGAGAAGACAAGAAATAACTAAGATCAGAGCAGAACTGAAAAAGATAGGGACACAAAAAAACCTCCAAAAAATCAAGGTATCTAAGAGCTGGTTTTTTGAAAAGATCAACAAAATTGATAGACCGCTAGCAAGACTAATAAAGAAGAAAAGAGAGAAGAATCAAATAGACGCAATAAAAAATGTTAAAGGGGATATCACCACCAATCCCACAGAAATACCAACCAACTACCATCAAAGAATACTATAAACACCTCTATGCAAATAAACTAGAAAGTCTAGAAGAAATGGATAAATTCCTGGACACATACACCCTCCCAAGACTAAACTAGGAAGAAGGTGAATTTCTGAATAGACCAATAACAGACTCTGAAATTGAGGCATTAATTAATAGCCTACCAACCAAAAAAAGTCGAGGACCAGACGGATTCATAGCTGAATTCTACCAGAGATAGAAAAAGGAGCTGATACCATTCCTTCTGAAACTATTCCGATCTATCGAAAAAGAGGGAATCCTCCCTAACTCATTTTATGAGGCCAGCATCATACTAATACCAAAGCTTGGCAGAGACACAACAAAAAAAGAGAATTTTAGACCAATATCCCTGATGAACATCGATGCGAATATCCCCAAAATACTGGCAAACTGAATCCAGAAGTACATCAAAAAGCTTATCCAAAATGATCAAGTAAGCTTCATCCCTGGGATTCAAGGCTGGTTTAACATATTCAAATCAATAAACGTAATCCATCACATAAACAAACCAATGACAAAAACCACATGATTATCTCAATAGATGAAGAAAAGGCCTTTGACAAAACTCAACAGCCTTCACGCTAAAAACTCCCAAAAAACTAGGTATTCA
This sequence comes from Mandrillus leucophaeus, assembly GCF_000951045.1. Taxonomy (NCBI): domain Eukaryota; kingdom Metazoa; phylum Chordata; class Mammalia; order Primates; family Cercopithecidae; genus Mandrillus; species Mandrillus leucophaeus. The sequence continues at coordinate 2,741,182 of NW_012106919.1, read as the reverse complement.
TGGAATGTATCTCAAAATAATAAGAACTATTTATGACAAACCCACAGCCAATATCATACTGAATGGGCAAACACTGGAAGCATTCCCTTTGAAAACCAGCACAAGACAGGGATGCATTCTCTCACCACTCCTATTCAACATAGTGTTGGAAATTCTGGCCAGGGCAATCAGGCAAGAGAAAGAAATAAAGGGTATTCAGTTAGGAAATGAGGAAGTCAAATTGTCCCTGTTTGCAGATGACATGATTATATATTTAGAAAACCCCATCATCTCAACCCAAAATCTCCTTAAGCTGATAAGCAACTTCAGCAAAGTTTCAGGATACAAAATCAATGTGCAAAAATCACAAGCATTCCTATACATCATTAACAGACAAACAGAGCGAAATCATGAGTGAACTCCCATTCACAATTGCTTCAAAGAGAATAAAATACCTAGGAATCCAACTTACAAGGGATGTGAAGGACCTCTCTTTAAGGAGAACTACAAACCACTGCTCAACAAAATAAAAGAGGACACAAATAAATGGAAGAATATTCCATGCTCATGGACAGGAAGAATCAATGTTGTGAAAATGGCCATACTGCCCAAATAATTTATAGATTCAATGCTATCCCCATCAAGCTACCAACAACTTTCTTCACAGAATCGGAAAAAACTACCTTAAAGTTCATATGGAACCAAAAAAGAGCCCGCATTGCCAAGACAATCCTAAGCAAAAAGAACAAAGCTGGAGGCATCATGCTACCTGACTTAACCAAAACAGCATAGTACTGGTGCCAAAACAGATATATAGACCAATGGAATAGAACAGAGGCCTCAGAAATAACACCACACATCCACAACTATCTGATCTTTGACAAACCTGACAAAAACAAGAAATGGAGAAAGGATTCTCTATGTAATAAATGGTGCTGGGAAAACTGGCTAGCCATATGTAGAAAGTTGAAACTGGATCCCTTCCTTACACCTTATACAAAACTTAATTCAAGATGGATTAAAGACTTAAATGTTAGACCTAAAACCATAAAAACCCTAGAAGAAAACCTAGGCAGTACCATTCAGGACACAGGCATAGGTAAGGACTTCATGACTAAAACACCAAAAGCAATGGCAACAAAAGCCGAAATAGACAAATGGGATCTAATTAAACTAAAGAGCTTCTGCGTGGCAAAAGAAACTACCATCAGAGTGAACAGGCAACCTACAGAATGGGAGAACATTTTTGCAATCTGCCCATCTGACAAAGGGCTAATATCCAGAATCTACAAAAAACTCAGACAAATTTATAAGAAAAAAACGAACAACCCCATCAAATAGTAGGCAAAGGATACGAACAGACACTTCCCAAAAGAAGACATCTATGCAGTCAACAGACACATGAAAAAATGCTCATCATCACTGGTCATCAGAGAAATGCAAATCAAAACCACAATGAGATACTATCTCACACCAATTAGAATGGCAATCATTAAAAAGTCAGGAAGCAACAGATGGTGGAGAGGATGTGGAGAAATCGGAATAATTTTACACTGTTGGTGGGAATGGAAATTAGTTCAACCATTGTGAAGACAGTGTGGCGACTCCTCAAGGATCTAGAACTAGAATTACCATTTGACCCAGCAATCCCATTACTAGGCATATACCCAAAGGATTATACATCATGCTACTAAAAAGACACATGCACACGTATGTTTATTGCGGCACTATTCACAATAGCAACGA
>NW_012106919.1:2710600-2739407 GCF_000951045.1 Mandrillus leucophaeus | reverse complement strand
TGGCGATTCCTCAAGGATCTAGGACTAGAATTACCATTTGACCCAGCAATCCCATTACTGGGTATATACCCAAAGGATTATAAATCATGCTACTATAAAGACACATGCACATGTATGTTTATTGTGGCACTACTCACAACAGCAAAGACTGGGAACCAACCCAAATATCCATCAATGATAGACTGGATTAAGAAAATGTGGCACATACACACCACAGAATACTATGCAGCCATAAAAAAGGATGAGTGCATTGCCTTTGCAGGGAGATGGATGAAGCTGGAAACCATCATTCTCAGCAAACTACCACAAGGACAGAAAACCAAACACCACATGTTCTCACTCATAGGTGGGAATTGAACAACGAGATCACTTGGACACAGGGCAGAAAACATCACACACTGGGGCCTGTCAGGGGATCAGGGTGCTGGGTGAGAGATAGCATTAGAAGAAATACCTAACGTAAATGATGAGTTAGTTGACAGGTGCAACAAACCAACATGGGACATGTATACCTATGTATCAAACCTGCATGTTGTGCACATGTACCCTAGAACTTAAAGCATAATAAAATATAAATTAAGTACTCGAAGAAAAAAATGTGTCAACCAAGAATACTATACCTAGCAAAGGTACCCTTCAGAAATAAAGGAGAGATAAAGACTTTCCCAGAAAAACAAAAGCTGAGGGAGTTTGTAATCACTGAACCTGCCTTACAAGAAATGCTAAAATGAGTTCTTCAACTTAAAATGAAAGAATGCTAATTAACAACATGAAAACACATTAATTTTAAAAAGTTACTATAAATTCAAATCTACAACTCTACTATAAAAGTTTAAAATATATTAAGACAACTTAGCTATAATAATTTGTTAATGGATATACAATACAAAAGACGAAAACTGTGACATTAATTACATAAAATATGGTAGGAGGAAAAGTTAAAGTGTAAAGTTTTTGTAGGTAGTTGAAGTCAAGTTATCAGTTTAAAATAGACTGTTAGAAGATGTTTTTAGTAAGCCTCATGGTAAACACACACATACCTGTAGTACATACAAAGTAACATAAAGAAGAAGGAATCAGAACATACCATTATTAAAAAAACTATCAAATCCCAAAGGAAGACAGAAAGAGAGGAGGAAACAAACTACAGAACATTCAGAAATCAATTAACAAAATGGCAATAGTAAGTACTTACCTGTCAACAATTATTTTAAATATAAAGGGATTAAATTATCCAATTAAAAGACAGAATGGCCGAAGGCTTAAAAAAACAAGATTATCTGTATGCTGCCTACAAGAAACCTTAGCTTTAAGTACACATACAGGTTGAAGGGAAGCAATGGGAAAAGATATTCCAAGCAAATGGTAACTAAAAGAGAAGAGAGGTAGCTGTTCTTACATCAGACAAAATAGAATTTTAGTCAAAAATTATCACAAGAGACAAAGGTCATTACGTAATAATAAAGGAGTCAATTCATCAAAAGGATATAACAACTGTAAAAATATATGCACCCAACATATGCACCAGAACATGTAAATATTAATAAACGAAGCACATATTAACAGAAGTAAAAGGAGAAACAGCAATGCAATACAGTCATGAACTGCATAATAATGTTTTGGTCAACAACAGACTACATATACAACAGTGGTCCCATAAGATTATAATGGAGCTGAAGAATTCCTATAGCAAAATGATGTTGTAGACATTGTAACACATTACTAAGGTGTGGGTGGTGATGCTGGTATTAAAAAAACCTAATGTATTGCCAGTCATATAAAAGTATAGCACATACAATTATATACAGTAAGTAATACTTGATAATGAAAATAAAAACTATGTTACTGGTTTATGTATCTACTATACTATACTTTTATCATTGTTTTTAGAGTGTACTCCTTCTACTTGTAAAAAAAAATGGTAACCGTAAAACAGCCTGAAGCAGGTCTTCCTGTAGTCTTTTTTGATGTAGGTATTTACTGCTATGAACTTCCCCTTTAGAAAGGCTTCTGATGCATCCCTTAAGTTTTAGTATGCTGCGTTTCATTTTCTTTACAATTCTTAAAAACTTTCATTTTGATTTCTCCATTGACCCACTGGTTGTTCAGGAGTATGTTGTTTAATTTCCACATATTTGTGAATTTTTCAATTTTCTTCCTGTTAGTGATTCTGGTTTCATACCACTGTGGGTGAAAACAATATTTGATATGATTTCAATCTTCTTGAATTTGTTAAAACTTGTTTTGTGCCCTAACACGTGATCCCTCCTGGAAAATGTTCCATGTGCTCTTCAAAAGAATGTATTTTCTGCTATCAGCTGGAATGTTCTTTATATATCTGGTAGGTCCATTTGGTCTGTAGTATTAGACCCTCATCTCAGACCATAAACAAAAACCAACTCAAATGGACTAAAGACGTAAAGGTAAGACCTGTAAGATTACCAGAAGAAAACACAGGGAAAAACTTTTTTACCTTGGTCTGGGCAATGAGTTTTTTGGATATGATGCTCAAAGCACACACAACAAAAGCAAAAATGAACAAATAGGATTGCATCAAACTAAAAGGCTATATACTATGGATTATTATTCGGCTTTTAAAAAGAAGAAATTCTTGTCATTTGAAACAACATGAATGAGCCTAGAGGGTATTATACTAAGTGAAATAAGCCTAGCATAGAAATACAAATACTCCATCTCACTTATATATGGAATATTTTCAAACTCAGAAGCGGAGAGTAGAGTGGTGGTTGAAAGGGATTGAGTGACAGCAGGGGATGGGGAAACGTTGTTTACAGGATTCTAAGTTTCAGTTATACAATGAATAAATTCTAGAAATCTAATGGACAGCATGATGACCATAGTAAATAATTCTGCATTGTAAACTTAAAATTTGCTAAGTGAGTAGATCTTAAATGTTTTCAATTTTTTTTTTTAAACATAGTTACCATGTGAGGTGATGGCCTCTCTTGCAGATAGATTTGTCCATGTGATTAAGTTCTGGTCAATAGGATACAGCACGAAGTGCTGTGTGTAACTATGAAGTCACATACTTTTTCTAAAGCTGCTTGCTTTCCACTTGTTTTCTTCCCTTTTTCCCACAAACTAGAACGGAATGTGGTGGTGGTGGCAATTTAGACTCATCTCTGCAGACATGCAACACCTTAGGGAATGGTAGAACAAAAGAGAAGAAACAAAACAAGGTCTCTGGATGGCAGCGTGAAACAGAGCTGCCCAATATTCAGAACTGCCTGTTAGCTCAAACTGAGCAAGCAAGGGAGAAAAAAAAAAAAAGACTATTTTTTGCATGCAAAATGATAATGTCTAAAAATAAATTCATTTTTTTTTACCTAGAGTCCACCTCAATCTTTTGATGGCATATTTTTAAGCTAAGTTTTCCTGAATACCCTTACAAATGTGTATGAATTCGCAAAAGGTATGTCACCATTGAAAAGAATCATGTGAACAGAAAAAACAGATAAACTTGGCATATATGGGAAATTGTGGCAGCATGTTAAAAATGAAAAAGAACACATCTTTTCCCTTGAACGTTATACCCTCCTGTTTTATAACTATTCATTTGTAAAAGATTTATTCAGAATAATAGCATACTGGATTTACAATTAGATATGAAATAAAACTTTCTGTGGGAAATGTTAACAGAAAGCTGAAAGGAAATAAACTTATATTCTTGCCTTTTTGCTTCATCCCCAAAAGTAAAGTATTATAAATGTGTTACCAAGCAGAAATCTCTCCTATTAATAATATAAGAGAGAAGTTGATTCCTGGGACCACTATATAAATAACCATTTCATTTTCCCAAAAGTCAAATGTTAATTTTTCATTCATACACTACCAGTGGCAACACTTTCTTTATACTTTTCCCAGAGCTGAAAAAAATATTACTGAAAGTATAAACATAAAAGCTGATGCTGAACAAAAAAAAAAAAAAAGACTTTGCTTGCTGAACTTTAATAAATCTTAAAGCAATTAAAAGCAGATTGTGAGGCCTAAGTAAACTTTCTTCATTCCAGGAAAGCAAAAGAGGCATCAGAAAGTCCCCCAAGTCCAATACTGCCCAGGATTCGTTCACACACATACTTTCACAATTTTGAAAGTGATAATTATGGATGACCAAAATTACATGACATTTCTTTAGGATACTGGTTAAAGGTACAAACTACAAAGCCAGACTGCCTGAATTCAAATATTTCCATCACTTAATATTTCTGTGTCATTTTGTTATTTAATGTCCCTGTCTCCATTTCCTGTAAATGAGGAATATTAATAGAATTTTGCTTACAGATGCTGTTATGAGAACTTAATTATTCAATTATTAATAGAATTTGGCTCAAAACAAGTGCTGTTACTCCTGTATTCCTAGGTATAGGTTTTTTCCTCTATGTACAAGCTTGTTTATGTACGTATCTATCATATATATGCTTTAATTCAAAGCCTCAATTCTTCAAAAGGCTTATGGTTACAATTTCTAGAGACTATGTTATTCATTCAACAACTATTAAGTATCTACTATATTAAAGACACAGTAATAGTCAAGATTAAAATGAAAAGGGTCCTTCCCTACAAGGAGCTCACTGTCAGAACAGCACTGTCCTACAGAAATATAATGCGATCTACAAATGTGAGCCACATGTAGAATTTTAAACTTTCTAGTGGCTATATAAATGTAAAATAAAATAGATGAAAGTATTTTAATAATTTATTTAACCAAACATACTCATATTACATCACTGCAATGGGTAATCAATAATTAAAATTATTAATGACAAATTCATTCTTTTTTATATCTTTGAAATTCAGCATGTGTTTTACACTTAGGCACATCTCAATGCAGATGCTACCGGAAATACTCTGATCTACCCAATTCTTCCCTTCTTCACCTACTGGCACATGACAAAAGCGGTGAGCTGTCCTGTCCAATACAGCATCCACTTGTCATGTGTGGCTACTTACATTCAACTTATATTAAATAAAATTAAAACTTCAGTTCCCCAGTGACAGTAGCCACATTTTAAAGTGTTCTATAGCCACATATGGCTAATGGCTACTAACTATACTGAACACTGCAGGTCTAGAGGGAAGACAAATGTGCAACAATTACATTTAGATAATTTCTACAGTGGGATTATCTGTCAAGTATAGTAGGAGCATTAAAAAGGTAGAAACAATCTGTGCCCAAGGAAAACACAGCAGAAATGTAAAGAATAAGTGAGAATTTGCCAGACAAACAAATTGGGAGACAGTGTTTAGGAACAAAACCATGAGACAAGGTTCAGGAGTTTCAGTGAGTTTACTGGGAAAAGTATAAACAGGCCGGGCACAGTGGCCCATGCCTGTAATCCTAGCACTTTGGGAGGCCCAGGCAGGCAGATCATGAGGTCAGGAAATCGAGACCATCCTGGCTAACACGGTGAAACCCCATCTCTACCTAAAACACAAAAAATTAGCCGGGCATGGTGGCAGGCGCCTGTAGTCCCAGCTACTTGGGAGGCTGAGGCAGGAGAATGGCGTGAACCCAGGAGACAGAGCTTGCAGTGAGCCAAGCTCACTCCACTGCACTCTAGCCTGGGTGACACGGCAAGACTCCATCCCAAAAAAAAAAAAAAAAAAACTATAAATAGCTCACGATTACTGAAGACATACATGAAACTGGCCAAGGCTTGGGCAAGGACCAAATCCTAAAATGTTTTATAGCCCATGAGGTAACATTGTAGGATACTAAAGATTTATTGACAAGGAAGCCTTTCCTACCTACACTTATGGCAAAATTAAGGAAGGAAGAAGTTATTGTTGAAATGGGAGGAAGAAGGGAAGAATCAAAGAAGCTATATCTCCAATCCTAAATGCTAAATGTTAAAATAAGATTTATAAGCATAAATATGTAAAATAATAGTTTGGCAAACACCTCAAATAAGTTTAACTAACCATTTTGCCATTATCAACACCAAAGAACTTTATTTTAAATAGTCAAATTTAAGAAATTTTGAGATCTTGCTTCTATAGACAGCTTTTACAAATTAGGTTTTAAATTTATTCTAGAAGAACTCTTGACGATGATACCAACAATCTGCATCCAACAATCTCATTTAATGGAAGCCAATCATGAAAATTTCAAGAACCCAATGACATCTGTATTGTTTAACTGCCATTGAGTTCTAGGAATGTACTTAGAATTTTCTAGAAAGTCTTATTATCTAGGCAGGCTTACAATATTGAGCTATCACATGTAACACAGAAGGATTAAGAGTCTAACACAAAGTAAGTAGAATAAAGATGAAAATTGTAAAGAAGATATTTTGATTCCTTTAGATTACAAAATAATAAGGTCGGCACAACTACATAACCCAAATGATTAAAATGTTTTAAAATTATTTTCCAAAGATAAAGCAATAAATATCATAAATGATCAGAGTCAAGTTCATTGGATATAACCCTTACACGCCCTAAAGAAACATTATTTTTAAAGAACGGAGGAATAGTCAAAATAGTGTTTTACTTACAAGTTCTGACTGCTCCAAACTGGCCCTTTCAAAAAATACTTCGTAAGTCAGCTTCTACAATAAAGATTTTCAAGACATTTCCTGTATTTTAATTATTTGTAACTCAAAACACAAAATATCTTTCAGAACGTATGCTTTTCATAATCCTAAGTGACACTTGTATGAGAAAATAATAGGCTAAATTCAGACTATTCTAAATTAAATGCTATTTCAATTCATCTTATCATTTAGATAGCAATTATTATAGCACATACAAGCCCCAAAAATCTAGCTAGCAGATACATTTAACTTAAAAGTATTAAATGTATCCTAGAAAACTTTGCCTAATGAAGATTTTTTTTCCTGTTGATTTTCATTAAAAATTAGGCAAGACAATACTCAGTGTTTTATGTTTCTGATAAGCAAAAGGCAAGTAAAAATCCTAACAATTTTTAACATCAAAAAAGGGAGAGAGAGAGAGATTTCTGATTCCAAAATGGTAACATAGAAGCAAGCTGGCTTCACTCCCCACAACAGAAAACCAAAACCAAATACACAGTGCTGAGATTATCACCAGCAATATGCCAGAACTTAAATATGATGATGAGACAGTTCCCAGAGCCACAGAAGTGAAAAAAACTCCAAGCAGATGACAAGCAAATCAGATTTCTACATCTATGGTGTCCCTTTCACCATTCTGCTTGACACCAAGCATGCAAAAAATTTCCCCCAAAATCAGTTTCTACTCTAGAAAAAGTGAGATTGAGGTGGACAACCAGCTTCCCCACCATACTGGATTTCCTGGCAGGAGACCTGTTCCTGCCTTAAACGATAAGAAGCACCACAAGTGCCAGAAGGGAGAAATATTCAAGGAGAGCCAGAGACCAGAAGGGGAGGTGTGACTACCATTCCCACCCCTGATAACTGCTTTATAATCCAGCCAAAGGAGATGCCAAATCACAGTTGCTATTAAGCAGCACCATTCTGTAGGAGTTACATTCCACAGGTTAGGATGGGCATGAACCCTTAGCTGTCCTCCTCACACTGCCAGAATATTCCCTTTGGGACCTCCCCCATTTCGAATGGGAAGGACTCTGATCATGTACTAGAGCCAAGGTGAACCCAGGCTTAAAGTGCCACCTCGACCCCACAAGAAGGCAGCAAACTAGTGGTAAAGAATCTGTTTACAAATATATCCAACAAAAACAAAGCAAGCCACATATTTCAGAAGACTGGAATAAAAAACGAATTCTTCAATGCAAAGACACAGATGTATATCCAGAAGAAACAACAGCAAACAGGCAACCACAATCTTCCCAGACAAAGCAAGAAACCAGTGACTAATAGTAACAAGACAGCAATATCTGAACTCTCTTCCCGAGAATTCAAAACAACAGTTTTAAGGAGACACAGTGATCTCCAAGATAACACAGAAAACCAATTCAGAAATTTATCAGAGAAATTTAACAAAGACATTGACATCTTTTTAAAAATCCAAAAGAAATTTTAGAACTGAGAAATACATTTACTGAACTGAAAAATTCATTGGAAACTCTCAACAATAGAATGGACCAAGTCAGCAAAGTTATCCTTCAAATATGAAAAAGAAATAAAGTCTTCCCCAAACTATGAGAAAGTATTCACCATCACCAGACCCATCTCACAAGAAATGCTAAAGGCAGTTCTTTAGTATGAAAGTGGAAAAAAACCACACTAATGTACAAAAAGAAAACATCTGAAGGTATAAAACCGACAGGCTAAAATTGAATACACAGACAAACCCGAGAATACTTGAATACTATAACTGTGGTGTACAATTCACCCACAACTCTAGTATGAAGCCCAAAAGACAAATCTATCAAACACAGTAATACCTACGGCAACCTGTTAAGAAATAGGTAACAGAAAAAATGTAAATTGAGAAAACTAAGAGTCTAACTAAATATGGAGAGAATAAAGTTAAAGTATAAGGTTTTTTTTTTCTGTTTCTATTCTTTTCTTTGTGATCTAAGATAAGTTGTCATCTCTTTAAAATACCTTGTTATAAGATGTTTTGTGTAAGCCTCATGGTGACCACAATGCAAAAAATCTGTAATAGATTCACCAAAAATAAAAAGTAATGAATTAAAACATACTACCAAAGAAAATAACCACAAAGGAAGACAGTAAAAAAGGAAGAGAGGAATTACAAAACAAGCAACAAAATGGTAGTAAGTCCCTACATATTAACACTGAATGTAAATGAACTCAATTTTCCAATTAAACGGCAAAGAGTTGCTGAACAGATAAAGAAGAAACAAGACTCAACTTTATGCTGCCTATAAGAAACTTAGCACCTATAAAGAAACACAAAGACTGAAAGTGAAAGGGTGGAAAAGATACTTCATACAACTGGAAACCAAAACAGAATAAGAATAGATATACCTATATCAGATACAATAAACTACAAATCAAAGACTATAAAATGAGACAAGATCACTGTATAATGAGAAAGGTCATTTTAGCAACAGGATATAGCAATTATAAATATTTATATACAACAATGGGGCTCCTAAGTATATATGCAAACATTAACAGATCTAAAGGGAAAGATGGACTGCAATACAATAATAGTAGGGGCCAGGTGTGATGGCTCATGCCTGCAATACCAGCATGTTGGGAGGACAGGACAGGAGGATTGTTTGAAGCCAGGAGTTCAAGACCAGCCTGGGCAACATAACAAGGTCCTGTCTCTACTAAAAGTTTAAAAATTAGCCATATGTAGTGGCATGCACCTGTAATCCCAGCTGCTTGGGAGGCTGAGGCAAGAGGATCACTTGAATCCAGGAGGTTAAAGCTGCAGAGACCTATGAACATACCACTGTGTTCCAGCCTGAGTGACAGAGTGAAACACTGTCTCTAAAAAGAAAAAATAGTAGGGAACTTTAACACTCTACTCTCAGTAATAGATCATTCAGAGAGAAAACCAACAAAGAAACATCAGAGTTAAACTACACACTAGGTCTAACTAACGGAACATTTCACCTAATAGAAGCAGAATACATTCTTCTCATCAGCACATGTAACATTCTCCAGAAGAGACCATATCTTAGGCCACAAAACAACTCTGAACAAATTTAGAAAAGCAGAAATCATATCAAGTATCTTTTCTGACCACAATGTAATAAAACTAAAAATCAACAACAAGAGCAACCTCAGAAACTGCATAAACACATGGAAATTAAACAATATACTCTGGAATGACCAAAGGATCAATGAAGAAATTAAGAAGAAAAAAATTTAAAATTTCTTGAAGTAAATAAAATGGAAATACAACATAACAAAATTTCTGGGATACAATAAAAGCAGTATTAAGAGGGAAGTTTATAGCAATAAACGTCTATATCCAAAAAGTAGAAAGACTTCAAATAAACAACCTAATGATACATCTTAAGGGACTAGAAAAAGCAAAAAGAAATCAAACCCAACATTAGTATAAGGAAACAAACAATAATGATTATAGCAAAAATACATGAAATTGAAACCTAAAAAAAAAAATACAGATCAATGAAACAAAGAGTCGGTTTTGTAAAAGACAAACAAAATTGACAAATCTTTAACTAGACTAAGGAAAAAAAGACCCAAATAAAATCAGAAATGAAAAGATGTAACAACTGGACCACAGAAACAGAATCATTAGAGACTATTACAACTACATGCCAACAAATTGAAAAAACTACAAAAAAAAGAGTAAATTCTTGCACATATAAAACCTACCAATACTGACCCACGAAGAAATAGAAAACCTCAACAAACCAGTAACAAGTAACACAATTGCAGCTGTAATCAAAAGACCCCCATCAAAGAAAAGTGTGGAACCTTATGACTCTACTGATGATTCTACCAGACATTTAAGGATGAACAAATACCAATTCTACTAAAAAAATCGAAGAGGAGGGAATATATCCAAACTCCTTTTATGAGGCCAGCATTACCCTGATACCAAAAACAGATAAGGACACAACAAAAAACGAAGACTACAGGCCAATATCACTGATGAACACAGATGCAATATCACTGATGAACACAGATGCAAAAATCCTCAACAAAATACTAGCAAACCAAATTCACCAACACATTAAAAAGATCATTCACCATGATTAAGTGGGATTCATCCCAGGGATGCAAAGATGGTTCAACATATGCAAATCAATAAACGTGATAATTAACAGAACCGCTACAAAAACCCCACGACTATTTCAACAGATAAAATAAGCATTTGATAAAATTCAACATCGCTTTATGATAAAACCCTCAACACAAAGGGTATAAAAGGAACATACCTCAAAATCATAAAGGCCATATATGACAAACTCCCAGCTAACACTACACTCGAAGGGGAAATATTGAAGGTCTTTCCTCTAAGATCTAAAACAACACAAGGATATCCATTTTCACCACTTTTATACCACTTAATCTTGGAAGTCTTGGCCAAAGCAACTAGGCAAGAGAAATAAAGGATATACATTCAAGTTGGAAAAGAAGTCAAATTAGTCTTGTTTGCAGACATGATCTTATACTCAGAAAAAACTAAAGACTCCACTGAAAACACTACTAAAACAGATAGATAAATTCAGTAAAATTGCAAAATACAAACTGAACATACAAAAATCAGTAGTCTTTATACACACCAACAGCAAACAAAGTGAAAAAGAAATCAAGAAAGCAATCCCATTTACAATACCTACAATGAATATGAAATCCTGGGAATCAACCAAAGAACTGAGAGATCTCTGTTGAAATCTATATAACACTGATGAAAGATATTGAAGAGGGCACCAAAAAAAATTGAAAGATACTCCATGTTTATTGAGTAAAAGAATACTGGTAATATGTCCATACTACCCTAAGCAATCTATAGATTCCATGCAATCTCTAACAAAATACCAGTAACGCTCTTCACAAAAATAGAAAGAAAAAAAAAATCTTTAACATTTATATGGAATCACAAAAGACCCCAAAGAGCCACAGAAATGCTGGGCAAAAAGAACGAAGCTGGAAGGGTCACACTGTGTCCGGAATTGGTGGGTTCTTGGTCTCACTGACTTCAAGAATGAAGCTGCGTGAGTGTTACAGTTCTTAAAGATGGTAGTCTGGAGTTTGTTACTTCAAATGTTCAGATGTGTCCCCAGTTTCTTTCTTCCAGTGGGTTCGTGGTCTCACTGACAGGAGTGAAGCTGCAGACCTTCGCAGTGAGTGTTACAGGTCATAAAGGCAGCATGGACAAAAGAGTCAGCAGCAGCAAAATATATTGCAAAGAAGGATAGAACAAACCTTTCACCATGTGGAAGGAGACCCCAGTGGCTTGCGCCCGGCTGGCTCAGGCAGCCTGCTTTTGTTCCCTTATCTGGCCCCACCCACATCCTGCTAATTGGTCCATTTTACAGGGAGCTTATTGGTCCATTTTACAGAGCACTGATTGGACCCTTTTGACAGAGTGCTGACTGGTGTGTTTACAATCCCTGAACTAGACACAGAGTGCCAGACATAAAAGTTCTCCAAGTCCCCACTAGGTTAGCTAGATACAGAGTACCCATTGGTGTAATCATAAAATTGAGCTAGACACAGAGTGCTGACTGGTGCATTTGTGATCCTTTAGCTAGACATAAAAGTTCTACAAGTCCCCACTAGACTCAGGAGCCCAGGGGGCTTCATGTAGTGGATCCCGCACAGGGGCTGCAGGGGGAGCTGCCTCCAAGTCCCGAGCAGCGCCTGCACTCCTCAGCTCTTGGGCGGTGGATGGGACTGGGCCTACGGAGCAGGGGGCGGAACCCGTCAGGAGGCCCAGGTGCGCAGGAGCCCACCAGGGAGGAGGATTTACAATCCTAGAGCCACACAGAGTCACAGAATGCTAGTCCTCCAAGTCTCCACTAGGTTAGCTAGATAGAGAGTACCAACTGGTGTATTCACAAACCTTGAGCTAGACACAGAGTACTGATTGGTGTATTTACAAACCCTGAGTTTGCTGATTGGTGCATTTACAATCCTTGAACTAGACACAGAGTGCTAGACGGAAAAGTTCTCCAAGTCCCCACTAGGTTAGCTAGATACAGAGTGCTGATTGGTGCACATACGATCTTCTGGCTAGATATAAAAGTTCTCCAAGTCCCCATCCAGTTCAGGAGCCCAGCTGGCTTCACCCAGTGGATCCTGCACCGGGGCTGCAGGTGGAGCTGCCCGCCAGTCCCGAGCCGGGCCTGCATTCCTCAGCCCTTGGGCTGTTGATGGGGGTACCTCTCATTGGTACCTTTGTCAAAGATGAGTAAATGCATGGATTTATATCTGTGTTCTTTATTCTGTTCCATTGGTCCATGTGTCTGTATTTATACCAGTACCATGTTGATTTGGTGACTATAGCTTTGTAGTAAATTTTGAAGTCAGGTAGCGTTGAGCGGTGACAATGTGCTAGCAGCCCTCACTCTCAGTGCCTCTTTGGACTCCGCCTCCACTCTGGCGGCGCCTGAAGAGCCCTTCAGCCCACCACTGCACTCTGGGAGCCCCTCTCTGGGCTCGTGGAGGCCAGAGCCGGCTCCCTCTGCTTGCTAGGGAGGTGTGGAGGGAGACGCGCAGGCGGGAACCGGGGCGCCAGCAGTATTCACAAGTCCAGCGGGAGTTCTGGCGGGAGTTCTGGCGGGCGCGGGCTCTGCGGCCCCACACTGGGAGTGGTGGGCTGAGGCTGCCTGCCTGGGCAGTGAGGGGCTCAGCACTCTGTGTCTAGCTCAGGGTTTGTAAATACATCAATCAGCACTCTGTGTCTAGCTCAGGGTTTGTGAATACACCAATTGGTACTCTGTATCTAGCTAATTCTGTATTTAGCTAACTAGCACTCTGTGATTCTGTGTCTAGCTCAAGGATTGTAAATGCACCAATCAGCACTCTGTCAAAACAGACTAATCAACTCTCTGTAAGGTGGACCAATCAGCTCTCTGTAAAATGGACCAATCAGCGGGATGTGGGTAGGGCCAGATAAGGGAATAAAAGCAGGCTGCCCCAGCCAGCCACGCTCAGGTCCCCTTCCACCCTGTGGAAGCTTTGTTCTTTCGCTCTTTGCAATAAATCTTGCTGCTGCTCACTCTTCGGGTCCATGCTGCCTTTATGAGCTGCAACACTCACTGCGAAGGTCTGCGGCTTCACTCCTGAGGCCAACGAGTCCATGAACCCACCGGGAAGAACGAACAACTTCAGACGTACTGCCTTTAAGAGTTGTGACACTCACCACAAAGGTCTGCAGCTTCACTCCTGACAGCGAGACCACAAACCCACCAGCAGGAAGACACTCCGGACACATCTGAACGTCTGAAGGAACAAACTCTGGACACACCATCTTTAAGAACTGTAACACTCACTGCGAGGTTCTGTGGCTTCATTCTTGAAGTCAGTGAGACCAAGAACCCACCAATTCCGGACACACCAAGAACATATAATGGGGAAAGACAGTATTTTCAGTAAATGCTGCTGGGGAAACTGGATTAACTATATGCAGAAGAATGAAACTGCACCACTATCTCTCACCAAACACAAAAATCAAAACAAAATGGATAAAATATTTAAATCTAAGACCTCAAACAACTGATGAAAAACTACTAGAAGAAAACACTGGGGAGATGCTCCAGGGCACTGGTCTGGGCCAAGATTTTCTGTGTAGGATGTCAAAAGCACAGGCCACAAAGCAAAAATAGACAAATGGGATTATATCAAGTGAAAAGCTCTGGACAGCAAAGGAAACAATCACAAAGCAAAGAGACAACCCATAGAATGAAAGAAAATCTTTGCAAATTATCCATCTGACAAGGGATTAATAATCAGAATATTTATGGAGCTCGAACAACACAACAGCAAAAAGCCAAAGAATCTGGTTTAAAAGTGGGCAAAATATCTAAACAAACATTCCTGAAAATAAAACCTACAAATGACCAACAAGTAAGTGAGCAAATGCTCCTTGTTAGTAATCATCAGAAAAATGCAAATCAAAACCACAATTAAATACCATCTCACCCTAGTTAAAATGGCTTTTACCAAAAAGACAGGCAATAACAATGCTGGTGAGGATGGAAAGAAAGGCAAACCCTCATATATTGTTGGTGGGAATGTAAGTAAGTACAATCACTACAGAGAATAGTATGGAAGTTCCTGAAGAAACAAAAAATAGAACTACCATATGATCAAGCAATTCCACTACTGGGTATATATCCAAATGAAAGTAAACCAATATATCAAAGATATATCTGCACCCTCATGTTTACTGCAGCACTATCTACAATTGCCAAGATACAAATCAACCTAGGTGCTCATTAACAGATGAATGGACAAAGAAAATGTAGTATATATACACAATGAAATACTGCTCAGCTACAAAAAAGAAGGAAATCTTGTCATAAGTAGCAATGTGGATGAAACTGGAGGTAATTATGTTAAGAAATAATCCAAGCAGTAAAAGACAAATATTGCTCGTTCTCACTCATATGTGGGAGCCAAAAAAAGTGGATCTCATAAAGATACAGATTGGTGGTTAGCAGAGGCCAGGAAGGATATGGGCAAGGAAAAGATGAAGAGAAGTTGACTAATACGTACAAATATATAGTATGATAGAAGAAATAAGACCTAGTCTTTGATAGATCATTAGGGTGACTATAGCTTAATCTATTGTACATTTTGAAATAGCCAGCATAATTTGAATGTTTCTAGCATAAAGAAGAGACAAATATTTAAGGTGATGAATATCCCAAGAACACTGATTGGATCTTCATAAGTTACAGGAACATATTTTCACATGTATCCCCAAACTATGTACCTCTATTATACATCCATAAAAGAGAAAGGGAGAGAGAAGAATTGAACAGGGGATGTTCTGCTCTATTCTAGACAGTATTAACGTGAGAGTATTAATGTCAAGCCTTAATATATTAATTTAAAGTACCAATATCCCTCTGACTCACATCCCCGATTCCAGGTACTCTACCAATTCCTCTCAATCCTCTAAAGTGGGTTAGAAGAAACTCTCACCATCTCTCCCCCGCCTTCACAGCAAAATCTATTGTAAAATTTGCCTCTATTCCTTATCTCTACTTCCTCATTTTAATCCATCACAGGCTTTCAGCATCATCACTTCAATGAAACAGCTCCCTTAAAGGTCATTAAAGATCCCTTTTGTTAAAAAAGTCAATGATCAGCCGGGTGCGGTGGCTCAAGCCTCTAATCCCAGCTCTTGGGGAGGCCGAGACAGGCGGATCACGAAGTCAGGAGATCGAGACCATCCTGGTTAACACGGTGAAACCCCGTCTCTACTAAAAAATACAAAAAACTAGCCAGGCGAGGTGTGGGCGTCTGTAGTCCCAGCTACTCGGGAGGCTGAGGCAGGAGAATGGTGTGAACCCATGGGGGCAGAGCTTGCAGTGAGCCTAGATCGTGCCACTGCACTCCAGCCTGGGCGACAGAGCGAGACTCCATCTCAAAAGAAAAAAAAAAAAAGTCAATGATCAAACCTCTCTGACCTTCCTTTTTAAAAAATTACTCTTATCTTTTGATCCAACTGACTTCTCCCCACTTAAAACACTATTCTCCAAGTGATATCACAGGTTCCTACCTCACTGGTTGCACCTTCTCAGTATCTTTTTCCTAAATGAAATTTCTAAAATCTAGTGTGCCACAGGACTCTATTCTTGGCCCTCTTCTCTTTTCAATTTATCCTCTCTTTCCTGGGTGATCTCATCTAGATCCAAAGCTTCAAATGGTTGATGACTCTCAGACAGAAACCTCTAGTCTAGACCTCTCTTCTGAGGTTTAGTTTTCTGGAGACAACCACTACTCTACATCTCCACGGGGATATTTAATATACACTTCAAACTTATCCCTTGGTATTATCTGGGACCACTGGACTGCAGATTTAATTTTTTAATTTGTTTCTGGGCAGTTCTATTTGTAAGGATTGATATTTCATGACTTTATTCTTTCTTAGAGGTATTCAAGAGCAAACAGAACTCTTACTTGTTTTTAAAACAGACACCTATTTTGTCTTGCAATTACCATATGGGCCCATTGGACTCTTTTATAAATCTGAGCTATATTATGGGGCCTCAGTGATCTTATTTTTCCTATATCTTAAATCTTTTGGTAATCCAGCATCCTGAAAATTATTTCATCATTATTTATCAGTTATTCCCAACTATCTTTTTAAAAATCTTAAATTATAACAATAATAGAGTTGCCTAAAAGGATACTGTACTACTATACCCTCCTTCAGTTTTCTTATTGCATTACTCAAAGTATTGCCTCATCTTTTGTTTTTCACCTTTTATTTTAGGTTTTGGGGTACAAGTGAAGGTTACATAGGTAAACATGTGTCAAGGCAGTTTGTTGTACATATTATCTCATCACCCAGGTATTAAGCCCAGTTCCCAATAGTTATCTTTGGGAGGCCGAGGCAGGTGGATCATGAGGTCAGCAGATCGAGACCATCCTGGCTAACATGGTGAAACCCCGTCACTACTAAAAATACAAAAAATTAGCCGGGCATGGTGGTGGGTGCCTGTAGTCCCAGCTACTCAGGAGGCTGAGGCAAGAGAATGGCATGAATCCAGGAGGCCATGCTTGCAGTGAGCCAAGATCGCACCACTGCACTCCAGCCTGGGTGACAGAGTGAGACTTTGTCTCAAAAAAAAAAAAAAGAAAAAAAAAAACCCCATAGTCTCAGCCTGAAAGCTCTTCCAGCTGGTACACAGCTTCAGCGAAGTTGTAGGATACAAAATCAATGTACAGAAATCACTAGCATTCCTATACATCAACAACAGCCAAACTTAAGGGCCAAATCAGAAAAGCAGTCCCATTCACAGTTGCCACAAAAAGAATAAAATACCTGGGAATACAGCTAGCCAGGGAGGTGAAAGATCTCTACAATGAGAATTACAAAACACTCCTCAAAGAAATCAGAGAAGACAAATGGAGAAGCATTCCATGCTCATGGATAGGAAGAATCTATATCATTAAAATGGTTGTACTGCCCAAAGCAATGTACAGATTCAGTGCTATTTCCATCAAACTACCAACAACATTATTCACAGAAATAGAAAAAACTAGTTTAAAACCCTTATGGAACCAAAAAAGAGCCTGAATAGCCAAGGGAATCCCAAGCAAAAAGAACAAGTGCTGGAGGCATCATGTTACCCAACTTCCAACTATACTACAAGGTTACAGTAACCAAAACAGCATGGTACAGGTGCAAAAACAGGCACATAGACCAATGGAACAGAAGAGGGAGCCTAGAAATCAGGCCACACATCTGATCATCAACAATGCTGACAAAACCAAGCAATGGGGAAAAGACTGCCTATTCAATAAATAGTGCTGGGATAACTGGCTAGCCATATGCAGAAGATTGAAGCTGGATCTCTTCCTTACACCATATATAAAAGTCAACTCAAGATGGATCAAAGGCTTAAATGTAAAACTCAAAACTGTAAAAACCCTGGAAGACAACCAACGCAATACCATCCTGGACATAGAACTGGCAAAGATTTTATGACAAAGACACCAAAAGCAATCACAACAAAAGCAAAAATTGACAAGCGAGATCTAATTAAACTTAAAAGCTTCTGCATAGCAAAAGAAACTATCAACAGAATAAACAGACAATCTACAGAATGGGAGAAAATATTTACAAATTATGCATCTGACAAAGGTCTAAAATCCAGCATCTATAAGGAATCTAAATAAATTTAGGGGAGAAAAAAATCCATTTAAGAAGTGGGCAAAGGACATGAACAGACACTTCCCAAAAGAAGGCATACATGAGGCCAACAAGCATATGAAAAAAATCTTAGTATCACTGATCATTGGAGAAATGCAAATTAAAATCTCATTTTTAATTAAAATTAAAATATCCTAATCTCATTTCAAATTAAAATCTCATAATGCAAATGCAAATTAAAATTAGATACCATCTCATACCAGTCAGAATGGCTATCATTAGTCAAAAAATAACATGCTGGTGAGATTGCAGAGAAAAGGAAACACTTATACACTGTTGGTGGGAGTGTAAATTAGTTCAATCATTGTGGAAAGCTGTATGATGATTCCTCAGAGACCTAAAAGCAGAACTACCATTTGACCCAGCAATCCCATTACTGGGTATATACCCAGACCAATATAAATCATTCTACTGTAAAGACACATCCATGCCAATGTTTATTGCAGCAGTATTCACAATAGCAAAGACATGGAATCAACCTAAATGCCCATCAGTGACAGATTGGATAAAGAAAATGTGGCACATAAATACCATGGAATACTATGCAGCCATAAAAGAACAAAATCATGTCTTTTGTGAGAACATGGATGGACCTGGAGGCTATTATCCTTAACAGACTAACGCAGGAACAGAAAACCAAATACCACATGTTCACACTTACAAATAGGAGCTGAATGATAACTTACAAACAGAAAGAAGGAAACAACAGACACTGGGGGCTACTTGACGGGGAGGGTGGAAGGAGCAAGAGGAGCAAAAAAGATAACTATTGGGAACTGGGCTTAATACCTGCGTGATGAGATAATACCAAAGTGCTGGGATTACAGGTGTGAGCCACTGCGCCCGGCTGAGACTATGGGGTTTTCTAGATATACAATCATGTCATCTGCAAACAGAGAAGACTTCCTTTCTTCCTGTCTGGGTGCCCTTTATTTCTTTCTCTTGCATGACTGCTCTGGTAAGAACTTCCAGTACTATGTTGAATAGAAGTGGTAAGAGAGGACATCCTTGTCTCATGCCGGTTTTCAAGGGGAATGTTTCCAGCTTTTGCCCATTCAGTTTAATGTTGGCTGTGGGTTTGTCATAGATGGCTCTTATTATTTTGAGGTATGTTCCTTCAATACCTAGTTTATTGAGAGAGTTTTTTACCTTAAGGGATGTTGAATTTTATTAAAAGTCTTGTCTGCATCTATTGAGATAATCATGTAGTTCTGATTCTGGTCTTTAGTTCTGTTTATGTGATGAATCACAATTATTGATTTGTGTATGTTGAACCAACCTTGCATCCCAGGGATGAAGCCTACTTGATCATGATGGATTATCTTTTTGATGTGCTGTTGGATTCAGTTTGCAAGTATTCTGTTGAGGATTTGCACATCAATATTCATCAAGGATATTGGCCTGAAGTTTTCTTTCTCTGTTGTGTCTCTGCCAGGTTTTGGTATCAAGATGATGCTGGCCTCGTGGAATGAGTTGTGGAGGAGTCCTTTCTCCTCAGTTTTTTGGAATCGTTTCTGTAGGAATGGTGCCAGCTCTTGTTTGTACATCTGGTAGAATCTGGCTGTGAATTCATCAGGTCCCAGGCTTTTTTTGGTTGGTGGTATTGTCTCATCTTTTGAAAAGAAGTCTGGAAATCCCATCTTTGTATTTTTGAGAGTTTCAGTAAACATGGTTGAAAATTCAGAATATTTCATTTTCTACCCATAATGGCAAAGAGAAGAAAACTGACAGAGAAAGATATTTCACAATTATTAGATGGTGAATGTAAAGAGGCAGGTAGTAGTGAAATCTCAGGTTATGAATCTTCAGATGATGATATCCTAGATAAATTTTCAATGAAACTTAAGAAGGAATGAATGTACAATATGATTTTTAAGGACAAGAAGGAACTATGGTACTTTTAGCCAGTCATTCATTCAACGGGAAACTTCATTGTACAATATGTTACAAGATCCTAGACCATCCCATTTAGTTAAAAGAACATGTGGTAGCATTCGTTGATCTTTTTATGATGTTTATGAAGCTAAATTTACTTGATGAAGTTCATAGGTAGACAAATGCTAAGTATCTATACAAAACGGGTGGAGAAAAAATAGCTGATGTAGAAATAACAAATTTCATTAAATCGATCATTCTCATTAGTTGATAAATCTAAAAAACAAAAATGCTTCTCAATTGAAAGTGTTTATCCTTTCTTCAACAAAATCTTAGCCATCAAAGTTTTCAAAAATACTGCCTTTTAACAATAAAATGCAAAAACCAGAAGTAACGATAAGCCCAGAACATATTAAGAGATTCATTTTAAATCTGGAAATCAGTATTTATATAACATATATTTTACAGGCTTGCATATAGCAATTGATGATTATATTCAAAGGACTTTTTCTCATTTTGAATATGCATGTGTCTTCAAAACCAGGAATTTACAGGATAAAAAATTGGGTTTGATATGTTTAAATTATTATTAAAGTTTCTAATAAGGTTGTTTTTCATTATTCCTGAATGTTTACTTATGTTAATTATTTATAAAATAACTTAAAAAATGAACAGGCACAGTGACTCACACCTATAATAACACCACTTTGGGAGGCCAAGACAGGAGTTCACTTGAGCCCAGGAGTTCAAGGCTGCAGTGAACTATAATTGTGCCACTGCATTCCAGCCCAGGCAACATAGTAAGACCTCGTATCTACAAAACAATAAAAAAATTTAAAATTAGCTGGGTGCAGTGGCACACTCCTGTAGTCCTAGCTGCTACCTGGGAGCCTAGAGTGGAAGGATCACTTGAGTCCAAGAGTTCAAGGCTGCAGTGAGCTATGATCATGCCACTGCATTCCAGTCTGAGCAACAGAGACACTGTCTCTAAGAAAATATAAAAATAAAAACATAAAAATTGAAAGTAAACAGGGTACAATGGATTCAGATGGCAAATGATAATAATGACTTCCTTGGGATACTGAGAGTTAATACAGCCAAACAGAGAGAGTGCTCTCAACTCATAGCTTCACTTCCAATCTCAAGAGTTGCCCATTTCAGCAAACAGCATCATTATACACTTTATTATTCAGATCAAAAAATTAGGGTCATACTCGACTCTTTCTTTCATACCACTCCAATCCATCAGTCAAATTCTACCTGCTGCCCTGAATCTCCACTGCACCCACCTGGACCCAAGCCACCAGCACAAGCAATGATGTCCTACCTGGTCTTTCTACTTCCACTTTTGCTTTCTTCTTGTCTGTCTTCCACACAGATCATAAACGTCTCACTTTGAAAAACAAACAAACAAACTATCTAAAGGTTTTCCATCACATTTCCAAAAATCCAAACTCCTTCTTATGGCCCACAAGTTCCTAAGTGACCTGGTTTTTGGCGACTTCTCCAGCATTACCTCTCCTTACTCTCCCTCTTAGTTCACTGTTCTTCAGCCACATTGGCCTCCTTTCTGTCCTTAAATTCATTGTCACCACATAGTTCTTTCTGCTGGGAAATGCTCTTAGAACAGGTACCCTTATGGCTTCCTCTTCCTCATCCTTCCTGACTCAATTCAAACGTCACCTTTTCAGTAAAGACTTCTTTGACTCCATCTAAAAAGCTCTTGCCATACAGTATGCCATTCATAATTGGTCAATACCTATTTTATCTTCTCTATATTTATCAGTATTATTTATAATTAAATTTATCTCATTTATATACACTTTATTATCTATCCCCTCTGCAAAGTAATCTTCTTAAGAACAGAAAATATCTTCTTCACTACTGCAATCCTAACACCAAGAACAGGAACTAGTACTTAAAAGGTACTCAAATATTGGTCATTTAATTGACAAAAGAAAATCCATGAAAATTACCATACAGTCCTTGCTGAGGACAAGATGAGAAGTGTACGGGGCAGCACATGACCTCCATTATCAAACTTAATTCAGTATTTCTTACCAAATAAGACATAGAAATGTCTGCTTATCAACCTATTACTGTCGTATAATCTCAAACGCAAATTGACTTTCAGATTAATTGTAAGGGTCAAATGGGAAATTGTAGATTTGTAAAAAAGAGGTAATGATGTCTCTGCCCTCCTCTGAATTCCTTTCCTGAAAGAAAAGTCTGTTTACAAATATCAAGCAAATGAAAACCTGCCAAATTTTGATCTCTTTCAACAATCACGTTGGTTTAATAGCACTGAAAAAAAGAAATATGGCTCAGAACAATATAGGAGCCAGTCAGGCTCCTTCTCTTCCCCTGACTCATGACTGCATACTAGCGAGCCAACTTTAAGCAAGCACAACCTAGTAAGACACAAGGGAGCTTGGAAAGCCTTTGCATGAATCAGCTCAAAAAACATGTGTATCCAATCTCAATTCTCATATTAATTCATACCTATTCTTACTAATGCCAATAGTTTTTAATTCTCTGTTTGGTTTCTAGGTATAACCAATCTGCCTGCAAACAATGGGAACTATATCTCCTCTTTTCCAAAAGCCCTGCTTCTAATTTCTGTTATGTTTTATTGCATTGTCTAGAACTCAGCAAAAAAAGGTGGGGGGGAACTAATGGTGCTGTATCAGCGAGCCTCTTTATTTTATCCTATTTTCACAGAAATGACTCAACCATTTCATTATATAGCATGATACTGGGATATTGGTTTGGACAGAAATTTGTTTTTCTTTAACTGAAGAAGTTAAAGAACAGGAACTAGTACTTAAAAGGTACTCAAATATTGGTCATTTAATTGACAAAAGAAAATCCATGACAATTACCACTAAAGTTCTTTGTTTTCCTTTAACTGAAGAAGTCTTCATCCAAACCATTAAATACTTCATAAAGAATGAATATTGAGTTTTATCAAACTCTTTTGTGGCATTAAGATCACCATGTGGTTGTTCATTTTTAACCTAATATTCACCCACTTTTTAAATTCAATGTATAACTTATGCTATGAAATGTTCTTTTAATATCCTGCTGAGCCGGGCGCGGTGGCTCAAGCCTCTAATCCCAGCACTTTGGGAGGCCGAGACGGGCGGATCACGAGATCAGAAGATCGAGACCATCCTGGCTAACACAGTGAAACCCCGTCTCTACCAAAAAATATAAAAAACTAGCCGGGCGAGGTGGCGGGCGCCTGTAGTCCCAGCCACTCGGGAGGCTGAGGCAGGAGAATGGCGTAAACCCAGGAGGCGGAGCTTGCAGTGAGCTGAGATCGCGCCACTGCACTCCAGCCTGGGCGACAGAGCGAGACTCCGTCTCAAAAAAAAAAAAAAAAAAAAATCCTGCTGAATCTGATTTGCTAGAATTTTATATTGGCTTTTCCCATCCATATTCATGACTGAACTAGGTCTGTATTACTACTTTTTGGTACTTTATCAATTTGAGATTGAAATAAAATGAACTGGATAGCTTTCTATATGCATATGGGTATGTTACAAAACAGTTTGATATAGAAAAGTATTTCCTAGAAAGCTTACAAGAATGTGTCCATGAAACCACTTAGGTTGTTTTTTGTGTTTGAGAGGGGGAGAGAGAGAGGATGGGTTTCTAAATCTCACTATTAAAGAAAAAATGGAAAAGGTTATTTGACTATACAAGTCCTTATTTAATCAGAAAATACTAAGTACCTCTCTCTGTGCTAGGCAAGAATGAGCAAAACAGCCATCAATTCTACCATCAAAGAAACTAGGGTCTACTTGGGGAGAAAGAGACATAAATACCCAGAAATAACTGTTAACAGTGTTAAGTATGAAAACAAAGTATAAGGAGCTATGAGGGCAGATGGCACAGGGACCCGAACCTAGTCTATGAAGAGTAAGGTTCAGTTTCCTGACATGAAACTTGAGTAGAAATCTAAGGATTAACAGAAATTAAGTGTTCAAAACAGGCAAAACAAACAGGATGTGCAAAGGTCCTGGTGCAAAAGAGAACAGTATTAGATGAACAGAAAGATCAATAAGGCCAGAGTGCAGGAGCCCAAGGGGAAAGAATGCAAGGCTGGATGGCAAGAAACAGGTCAGATCACGGAGGACTAGAAAACAAGTTGAAAGTACCTATCTTTATCTTGAGAACAATGGGAAGCTATTTAGGGGAATTTCAAGCAGAAGAATGACATAATCACAGTCTTCTATTTCTCTAGTTGATTTTTATATCTGCTAGGAAATTTTAGATTTCATCAAGATTTCCAAATATATTACTGCAAAACTCTGCATAGCAGTCTCTCATACTGTTTAGGATCTCCTCCTGATCCTCTTTTTAACTTTTTAAACCATTTCTTTTTTTTCCCCCCCAATTAGATTTGCTGTAGGTTCTCATATATTATTGGGATTTTTCAGAAAGTCCACTTCTCAAATTTATCCTACTGTATTTCTATGTCATTTTTGTTATTTCCTTCCCCCACCTTTTTTTTTTTTTTTATTTCCACCCTGACCCACTATTTATCTTTTAATGAACAAGAGGTAAAGCCCAGAACTATGACAACTATTCTGGACCACACATTAATTTTTGATGTACGCCTTCTCTGGTTCTCCTACTTCTTGTTTATTCTGTACCTAATCTCTAATACTACATACTTCAGATTCATGTTTCTGGGTATATATTCAACAATAATATCACTATCTCCCTTTTTTAAGGTTTATAAGGATGATGATGACTATCACTTACTGAGCATTTACTATACACCAGGCACTGCCGTAAGAACTTCACATGAATCTATTTAATCCTCATTGAAATTCTGTGTAATACAAGAACAGAAAATCAAATACTGCATGTTCTCACTCATAAGTGGGAGTTGAACAATGAGAACACATGGACACAGGGAGGGGAACATCACATACCAGGGCCTGTCAGGAGATGGGGAACTAAGAGAGGGATAGCATTAGGAGAAATACCTAATGTAGAGATGGGTTGATGGGTGCAGCAAACCACCATGACACGTGTATACCTATGTAACAAACCTGCACATTCTGCACATGTATCCCAGAACTTAAAGTATAATAATAAAATAAATAAAATAAATTCTGTTTAATAGATACTAATCCCTATTTTACAATGAGGTAATTGAGACGAGAGAGGTTAGGTAACTTGCCCAAGGTCACACAGCTGCTAAGTGAGATTAAAATGTACGGACTGGTCATACTTGCTAGCTTGACTCCAGAGAGTAAGCTGCACTGCCTCTTATGGATAAAAAGTAGTTACCCTTTCTTCTCTTGAACTGAATCAGGCTAAAGACTGAGCTGAGCTACCCCTAAAGGAAGAAGACCCTGAAAACTAATTTAAAACAGCAAAATATGCATCCCAAATAATAACTATCAACCAAATGGCTTTTTCAGTTTTGTTATTTATAATTCTATTTGAATTTCATCTACATAAATGGCTTGCATTTCTGTTCTTACTCATTTGGTGGCATATTGTTATCCTAATAGAAGACCAGTTTTGGTAACTCTTCTAGAGATATCTGAGGTATATGCTCTGTTTTTTAAGAATAATGTTTAAAATAGAAAAGGGTCGGCATAATTATATTATTTCCTATGCACCATTTCTTATCTATTTGTTGTATTATGGACATAGAGTGGCATGCTGATACTTCCTACAAGGGGAAGCAGTAGATAACATGACGGTTAAGTGCACCAGCTCTGAAATCAGATTGCCTGTTGCTCTCTTCTCATACTAATGTGTATATTTAGCTCCCTAACAACTCACTTCACCAAGTATTATTGTTAAAAGTCTTAGCCATAAAGGCCTATCATAGCTAATTATCCCTAAAGAAGAATACAGGCATTAGCTAAATCAAACAGAGCAGAAACTCCCCAAATGGGCTAATCTCCACTATGTAAGGGCTAGCTCTACATTTCTTCTCTAAAACATGCAGCTGCCCACAGGCAAGCTAAATCAAACAGACTACTCCAATAGCAGCATGCCTTCACATTCTGTTTTACCGAGTTATGTTCATTCTCACTGCTTTTATGCCAATTTGATTATGCAATTTAATATTTAATTAAATATTATGAAATATGAGTACAAAAAGGGTGTTTCTATGAAAACAGATACATGTTTTGGGAAAACACTGAAAGCTTTGGAAAGGTAAATCTCAAAATGTTAGAAAAGAAAAATTGGGATAAAAAATGTAAAAATCAAGTAGGATTCCATACTCAGTTTGCTAAGCTCTTGTTCCACTTTACGGAAATTGGAATTGGAAACAGGAGATAAGCATTATAGGTTGTTTATGCAAGAAAGATAATAGCAGTCTCCAGTCAGTATATGCTTTAAGTTAAAAATCAAATGCTCTTGAAAATTTATATCAATTTATGTAATTCCCTACCTTAACTATCATTTTCAATTAATCAACCATTGGCTCCACTCATATCCTATACATATGAGAGAACACTAGGTGGCATTCAGGCTAGGCTGAGCTGGTCTGCTTTCCCATGAAGAATCTATAACATATATGCCTATATACTTACAAAGTATATCATACAATTGCTTACTTAAAGGGTCTGACTTTTGCGTGCACACTGGAATGTATCAATTTGCTGGTCAACTATTAATTTCACTCTCGCTTGATGATGAATAATCAAAGTAAGATTTCCTGCTATATTGCTTTGGGGATGGTGAAGGAAGAAAAAACCTCTTTATTTCTTTGAGTAAAATTTCTTCACTGAGTCTTTCTAATCTAGGGTTTTCCTTTGCCATATTTTCCTTGTTTTTCCCTCATCCTACTTTAATCTCCTTACTTTTTGGCCTGTGCCACTTTGCTGAATGGGCAAATCACCCAAGAGGTTATTTAATCCTATTCAAGTCAACAGAGAAAAAAGTACACAAACAACAACTGCATTTGTGGGTTTTTTCCCACTATAAAATATTTTAAAGTAGTTGCTTCTAAGAGGCTGTCGTGGATCAACCATAATTGTCAGTGCAAACTCACAATACTGCATTTCCATCGTAACTTTCCTAAATAGATTATGAAAAGACATCAAATAAAAATTAAAATTTAAGGGAACAATGACGCTTCAGTGTGTGTGTGTGTGTGTGTGTCTATGCACATAAGTTAATCCAACAAAATTAACACATAAATACTTGGCTAAATCTGATGTCCTAATGGAATAGTTACAGTGAAGTCTCATAGAGAGGTCATCAATCTTTAGAACATAATTCAGACTAAAAATCTACAATAAACAGCTTTCGGATCAAAACTCCAAAAATAAATAAATGCCAAAAGACTTCACTGAACCTTAATCCTAAACAGAAGACGTTATGGCTACAACATACCTTGACTTACTAAAAATTACTTCTCCTTCCTGAAAGGGGAAGTTGGCTGACATAAGCAAGGTCCTTTCTTTACAGGAAAAAAACAAAAAGGAATCAACAGTTTACCCTGCTTCTGCTCAGGAAAGAAAGATACTGTGATCTCTTGTTCTTCATTAAACAAAGAATATCCCTCCAGAGCAAACAGTGGTCATTTCAGCATGTCTGTAAACAGCACTTATAATGGAATGCTTCAGAAGCCCTTTTGAGAGCTAAGGAAGTAATCGTGAAGAAACATTTATTATCCATCCACCCTCATTTACTTAACCAGTTGGGTGATTGCCAATGGAAGGTGGATAGACAGAAAAAAATTAATGTGTACAGACACACTGCCATAGCAATTAACATCATGTTTATTTCTACTACATGTTTACCTTTTCTAGAAAACATGTACAAAAATAGAAAAGACAATGTTACAGAATAAAAACCACCACACAGATGAAATTATTAATAGTTGCGATTATTTTCTCTTCTTAATGCTGTATTCCCCAGGGAAATATACATATAGCTGCTTGACCATACTACCCATTTTCATCTCCAACAACAACAACAACAACAAAAAAACCCTCCTTAATTGATGTCTTTTTCCTTATAAGGAACAAAAATCTGAAAAATAACATTGTTCCAGCAATGATCTTCCTTAGGACAATTTCAAGAAGACTTGGCATCAAAAAGTGAGTCTTACGGTGTACCATAAATGAGAAGGATGATATAACTGCATATGCAGGGAGTTTTAAAATATACAATATTGTGTACAATTTTAAAGATTTATAAATCTGCACAGTTTTGATTATTTTCTTTAACATATATAAATTATTAAAACAAATCCAAGATGATGAAGAGTATCTGAAGAAACCAGAGAAGAAAAATAGTAGACTATCTAAAAACTCTCAAAGCTGTTTACAATGAGATCAATTTTACAGGTTAAAGCCTATAACAAGCCTTACAGAACGTTTATCAGTCCATTCTTCAGGCTAACATAATCCTGATAACAAACTGAGTAAGGATAGCTTCCTCTAATACACATGATGGACCAATTTCATTTATGCAGATAATACTGAAAAATTTCTTAATCAGCAAACTGAATGTTGATAATAAACTCAATCTATTGGGGGAAAAAAATCCATTTGCAGATAATTTATCCAGAATCTCCAGGATCTACTCTGTTCTGGATGGATGTCCTCTCCAACAGCCTAGAACTTTTAGCCCCCAAATGTTACAATGATGAAAAAATATAGAC
>NW_012106919.1:2667757-2709815 GCF_000951045.1 Mandrillus leucophaeus | reverse complement strand
AAAAAAAAAAAAAAAAAAAAAGGCATTTAGATCATAATACCATAAATCATTGCTTTAAAACAAATTAGGGTTACCTACATGAAGAAATCTCACTATTAATCTGAGGAGGCATGTCACAGCAACCAAAGAACTCTTACAGGACAAGAATATAGAAATACTGCCACACACAAATTATTTATCCATTAAAAAACATTTCGTATTCAATATGTAAGGGAATATCTGACAATTCTGCTCTTATACTGGTGATAATAATGTGAAAGGAGAAGGGTAGGTTGAAATTTACCAGTTACTTCAACTCCCAAACAGTAGCCTCAGTGAAAAAAGGATCTTTACTAGAATAATCCTATTACTCCACTCAAAAGAGAACGCCTGTTCTAATATTATAACTTAAGCCTTGTAACATCCATTTTCAAGAAATATTTGAAGAGAATTAGCCAAATTAGCTGTATATGCTCACACAGAAAGATCACCAAAAACCCAGATATGACTTTCAGCCTAGATAATTATTCTAGAAACTCTGATAGCCTCCACCATGTACTACTTGCCTTAAAAGAAGTTTCTTGGCTATAAGACAGGTTAAATAAAATAATTAAAAACATTATTTGCTCATTGTTTACATCTGTCTACTTAAAATATAGTGAATAGATATTAGAATAAGATATATTCCTATTATAGCTTCAGCTTTTATTTTTAGTCATTTAGTGGTTGCCAGGGGCTAAGCAGAAAAGTAACTGCTAATGAATATGGGTTTCCTTTGGGGTGATAAAAATGTTCTGGAATTATATGCTGATGATAGTTGCACAATTTTTTTTTTTTCGAGAGACAGTCTCGTTCTGTTGCCCAGGCTAGAGTGCAGTGGCGTGATCTCGGCTCCACTGCAACGTCCACCTCCCAGATTCAAGCAATTTTCCTGTCTCTGCCTCCCAAGTAGCTAGAATTACAGGCACATGCCACCATGCATGGTTAATTTTTGTATTTTTAGTAGAGATGGGATTTCACAATTTTGGCCAGGCTGGTCTGCAACTCCTGACCTCAGGTGATTTACCCGCCTCAGCATCCTAAAGTGCTGGGATTACAAGCATGAGCCACCGCACCTGGCTGCACATTTTTTTTTTTAATTTCTCAGTTTTATTGTGATTGTTATGTTTTTAATATTTATCCCCTTCCAAAGTTATGTTGAAGTTTAATTGCCATTGTAATTGTATTAAGAGGTGATATCTTTAAGAGGTGACCAGTCCATGAGGGCTATGCCCTTACGAATGATTTAATGCTATTGTCTCAGAAGTAGGTTTCTTATAAAAGATGAATTTGGTCCCCTTTCCTTTTCCTTGCCCTCTCTTTGCCCTTTTACCATGGGAGATGCCAGTCCCTGACTTGGACTTCCCAGTTTATAAAACTGTAAGAATAAATTTCCATTCATTATAAATGACCTAATCTCAGGTTTTCTGTTACAGCAGCACAAAATAGACCAACACAGTTGTAAAATACACATAACATAAAGTTAACATCTTAATCATTTTTAAGTGTACAGTTCAGTATTAAATACATTCACACCGTCATGCAACCATCATCACTATCCATCTCCAAAACATTTTTATCACACCAAAATGAAACTCTGTACCCATTAAATACTAATTCTGCACTCTATCCTCCCCCGCACTCCTGGCAACCACCATACTACTTTCTGTCTCTATGATTTCTGACTACACTGTATACCGCATAAGTAGAACCATATAGTATTTGTGTTTCTGCGACAGACTCATCTCAGCATAATGTTCTGAAGATTTATCCATGTTGTGGCATATGTCAGATTTTAATTGTTGTATCCTCTTGCTGTACTGAACCATTTATTAATATACAATGCCCTTCTTTGTCTCTTATAACATTTCAATTTAAAGTCTATTTTGTCTTATATCAGTATAGCCACTCTTGCTCTCTTTTGGTTACTATTGCATAGAATATCTTTTTCAATCCTTTCACTTTCAATCTATTTGTGTCTCTGGATCTAAAGTGAGTCTCCTATAGACAGGATATAAGTGAATCATGTTTTTCTTGATTAATCCATTCTGCCAATCTCTGTCTTTTGGTTGAAGAGTTTAATGCATTTAAATTTAAAGCATTTATTGATACATACTTCTGTCATTTTGCTATTTGTTTTCTATATGCTTCATACATTTTTGTCCATCATTTCCTGCATTACTGCCTTCTTTGTATTTAGTTGACTTTGTTGTAGTAAAATGTTTAAATTCCTTTCTTATTTCCTTTTATGTATATTCTATGGCTATTTTCTTTGTGGTTACTATGGGGATTACATTTAACATGCTAAAGTTAAAACATTCTAATTTAAATTATTACCAGCTTAACTTCAACAACATACTAAAACTCTGTTCCCATAACAGCTCCATTTCCTCCCCTTTTGGCTGTTGATGTCACAAAATTACATCTTTAGACACTGTGTGCCCAAAAACAAAAACTAATAATTATTTTAAATGTGAGTTTCTTAAATTATGCAGAAAAAAAATGTGGAGTTACAAACCAAAGTGACAATAATAATAGCTTTTAGACTAATGATTGTTTTTCTTAATGTATTAATCTCTTAAATCATGAAGAAAACAAAAAAGTGGGGTTACAAACTGTTGTTACAATAATACTTGCTCTCATAATTACCCATGTATATACCTTTATTGAGATCTTTATTCTTTCATACAGCTGTTACTGCCTAGTCTTCTTTCACTACACCCTGCAGTACTCCCTTAAGCATTTCTTGCAGGACAGATCCAGTAGTAATGAAATCCCTCATCTTTTGTTTATCTGAGAATGTCTTAATCTCTCCCTCGCTTTGGCAGGACAGTTTTGCCAGACATAGAATTCCTGGTTGATAGTTTATTTCTTTTAGTATTTTGAATATGCCAGCCCACAGCCTTTTGGCCTCCAAAGTTTCTGATGAGAAATCTGCCAATAATAATATTAAGGATCCCCGGTATGTGATAAGTTTCTTCTCTCATGGCTTTCAAGATTCTTTGTCATTCAAAAATATGATTTTTTTAAAGAGATAGGGTCTTTCTCTGTTGCCCAGGCTGGAGTGTGGTGCCATAATCACAGCAAACTGCAGCCTCAAACTCCCAGGCTCAAGCAATCTCCCATCTCAGCCTCCCAAGTATCCTGAGTAACTGGGACTACAGGTGCATGCCAACACACCTGACTCATTTTTTTAATTATTATTTTTTAGAGAGGTGGGTTCTCACTATGTTACCCAGGCTGACCTTGAATTCCTGGCCTCAAATGATCCTCTCACCTCAGCCCCCTGAATAGCTGGGATTGTAGGCACAAACCACCACACCTGGCTCTCAAAGTACGATTATGAGTCTTGGTGTGGGTCTCTTTGGGTTCACACTACTTGGAGTTCATTGAACTTCTTGGATGTTTATATGCATGTCTTTCATCAGCTTTGAAAAGTTTTCAGCATTAAGCCTTCAAATATTCCCTCTTCCCCTTTCTCTCCCTCTTCTCCTTCTGGGACTCCAACAATGTATATGTTGGTCCACTTGATAGTATCACACAGATTTCTTAAGCTCTGTGTATTTTTCTTCAATATTTTTTCTTTCTGTTCCTCAGACTCAATAATTTCCATTATCCTCTCTTCAAGTTAGCTGATTCATTCTTCTGCCTGCTCAAATATGCCTTTAAATTCCACTAGTGGATTTTTCATTTTAATTACTGTATTTTCTAGCTCCAGAATTTCTTTTCGGTTTCTTTTTAGGTTTTCTATTTGTTTATTGAGATTTCCACTTTGTTCATACGTTATGTTCTTGACTTTCCCCACATCTTCCTTTAGTTCCCTAAGCATCTTTAAGACAGTTGTTTAAAGTCTTTGTCAAGTAGATCTGTCATGAGGTCTTTTTCAGGAACAGTTTCTGTTGATTTGGTTTTTTCCTTGGAATGAGTCATACTTTTCTGTTTCTTTGTATGCCTTATAATTTTTATGTTGAAAACTAGAATCTAATAATATGGTTACTCTGGAAATCAGATTCTCCTCTTTCCTCAGGGTTTGCTGGGTTTTGTTATTGTTTCTATTTATTGTTTTTGTCTTGATTGGTTTAGGCTGTCTTTGTGCCAATGAGTAGCCTGAAATGTAAACTTAAGGTTTTCCCAGGTCTTTTCCAAACCTGTGTCTTTCCCTGGGCATGCACAGTCACTTTCTAATTTTTCCTCACATATGCCATTGTTTTTGAATATCCTAGCCTTTAATGTCTGCTCCCAAAAAGAGAAAAATGAGGAGGTAAAGGTGCTAGCCCTTCAAATCCCCTAGAAATCACTTCAGCTGAAGCGCGAGGGGACTGCAACAAAGGCGGTAGGTATACAACAAAGGCTGCCACCCTCTCTCTGCACCTCTGGGAGCAGAAGTAGCAATCAGAGCACAGATCCTCAATATCTAGAGGACAAGGTGCTTTTTGCCCACTCTAGCTCCCACAAGCTGTGTGAAAACTGCTTCTGGAACACCTGTCGGCACAACTGCCTGCCATGGGGCTGGGGTAGGGGATAGGTAGCTGCTACCATGCAAAGAGCTGAAACTGACCAAAAATAACCACAATTAGATCCAAACCTTCTCCCTGGAAAGTGAAAGCCTTCAGTAGACTCCAGAGATCCAAATAGTTGTCAGACAGATTCTGCCAGTGCAATTGTTGTCTAGGGGAAGTAAGACTTTCTGATGCTTCCCACTCCATCTTACCAAAATCCTCTTCTGATAGTTGCGTAACTTTGCGAATATACTAAAAACCACTGAACTGCATACTATAAAAGGGTAAATTTTACAGTATGTAAATTACAACTCAATTTTTACAAAATGAATAAATATACAAAACACACACTCTGTAAGAAACTTGTTTTCACGACGTAAACATTTTTCTTAAAAACAATGTCACAATTGGTGACCAACAATTTTATCACATTTCAATGTACTAACCACAACTTTAGGTTAAAAGGGACTTTAAAAAGTTGCAAACTAAAACAAAAACTACAGATGGGATTGTACCAGTTACTCACAATATTCCATTAGGGTAAGTAATGAATCACTGGTACATTCTAAGCATCATAAATGATCCTGGTTAAAGACTTATTTATACAAGGCAAAGTTTATAAACTTTTAAAATAAGCTTTATAAACTTCTGATCAAGAGTAAAACTTCTAATGAGGAGTCATCTGCTAATTTTCACTCTGTACCACAATAAATATCCAAAACCTAGTGTATGCTCTTGTTATGTCTCAATTCCATTAATTCCCTTCTAGGAAAAAGAAAGTAATTCTAACCAAAACAAAGCTTCCTGCTAGTCTTCAAGAAGGTAGAC
Organism: Mandrillus leucophaeus; assembly: GCF_000951045.1. Lineage (NCBI taxonomy): Eukaryota > Metazoa > Chordata > Mammalia > Primates > Cercopithecidae > Mandrillus > Mandrillus leucophaeus. The sequence continues at coordinate 2,704,470 of NW_012106919.1, read as the reverse complement.
ATTACTATATTCTACGCATTAAAAATTTTCAACTCTAATCAGAACTACTGGAACTCAGAACCATTACACATAATAGCTTAACATCTTACCAATTCAAATTAACAGAACCAGCAGGCTGTATAAGTTACTACTGTAAAATTATGTGTGAATTATTAATATATTAAAATAATGTTATTATTCCTACTACACAGAACAATTCGTTTTAATTTCAGCAAGGCATACTGAATTGCTAAGTCAAGAATCTGCCTACGTCTACCTCATTAAGTTGATAACTATTAGCTGAGTAGTTACTATGTCTACAACATAGTGATGAATAAAAAGATGTTAGGCTCCATTCAAAGAATTTACAATATAATACAAGATGAAAATGCTCAGCTAATATAAACTGAGGGCAAATTATAAATTTTGAGGATCTTATACTTTAACATGTATGTTATGAAGAAACCATTAAACAATCTAAACTATCTACTGTGTCAGACAAAACTAGGCATAGAGAGATTAGCTGTGAGGCTAACACAATAGTCAAGATAAGGATGATGAAGACTCTAAACTAAGGCTATGGAGCCAGTTACAGTAGCTTGTAATCCTAGCTACTCGAGAGGCTGAGGTGCAAGGATCCCTTGAACCCAGGAGTTACACATATATATATGGGATATAATACATATATAATCTCACTGCTATGGTCATTATATATGTGATCATTGTATACATTACATATATCTCCGTACATTATATATGACATATATAATGATCATATATATATTTTTTTGAGAGTGAAGACTGTAATGGGTTAACCAATTTTTTTTGCAGGTGACCTTGGTATGACTTATCCACAATAAAATCAATTCTTCAGTAACACATACGGTAGACTAGATACTGCCAATGTTTTAGGTTTAATAAATGCTTTTAACTTTTTTTTTATTTCCCCATGCTGTGTTCACTGCTTTACATATGTCTCTGACTGCCAAAGAATTGTTAACTTATCGGCATGAGATTCATTTTGTTAGTTCACAGCTGGGTACTTTAGTCATACGACATCTGCTTCGCAACGTATCTTCTGCCTTTTCTTCATCCATCTCAAAACAGTTTCTAAAAGTTGTCACAGTAAAGGATATATGCTCCCTCTCAAATATTTGGAAGCTGAAACTGATCATCATTATTATGTTTATTACTCTACTAAATTATAAGTGACTTCTGAATGACTAAAAACCATCTAGTAAATCTAAGGATCTAGAAAATCTGGCATTAACATTGATTTGCATGAGAAAACACTGGAAGAAAATTTTTAAAACCAAAAGTAAACAATTATTCAATTTGTAAAACAATTTAGTTAAGCCAAAGAATGAAATCATGCAACAATCAGATGTTAATTCTCTACACATATAGATCTCTAAGCTCTCTGAGTAAAGACCTAATGGAAAAATAACTGCTTCAAAATGTAAATATTAAAAAGAAAATTAATACATATGAAGTACCCATAGGAAAGAACATACTCCACTCTGCAACCAAGACAGATTTTCCACATTCTTAACTTTTTTATTATAGAGAGACTAATCAGGCAACTAATTATCCATGTCCTTAGTTTCTGCCTTTTTACTGGGGATGAGTATGTATTAGTCTAGCATCCTATCAAAGTACAGAATGGTCAAAACCCAAACATAGGTCATTCAACTCATGATATTAATATATTCTACTCTGAATGTTTGTTTTCAAATTGGTTGGCAGTCAGAAAGTATTTCCCTAAAGGAATCATATATAATGGTATTTTATAGCTCTCAGGCCAGTCCTCAAAAGCCAAAATGTAGTTGAACTAGATAAGCAATAATAATACACAACCCAAACATCCATTATATTCAGTTTCTATAGCAAAGTTCATTCCAGAATCCAAGTGAGCATTTGGGTAACATATCCTCCCAATCACTGGCAAAGCAGCAAGAGCTTCACAGTTCAGTTTTCCTCTTCTCTCCCAATCAGCCAAAAATCAAGAGGGTGAGAAGGCAGAAAGAGATCTAATAATTGTGGAAAGCTCCAATAATAGGAAGCTGGGTGGTACAAGGCAGAACTATAGAAGATCCCACTGTTTTCACTGAGTCTGGTAAGAGTGAAAGGGGAAATCCCAACATGAGATATTAGGGGTAGAAAAAGTGGCCTTAAGAATACTATCATCTTCTGAAAGTTGACATTGAAGCTATAGATCTCCAAAAAGAGCAGCAGCCAAGAAACTATCAGAGGGACTCCAGCAATGTTACGGTGTTTCATTGTTGTATATCTGGTAGTGGTGGTTGTCCACTTGGTTTTGTTGTTTGACGTGTGTGTCAGGAAGGTAGGAACAATCAGAAGTAACAGAAACAGCATTTTTTTTAAGCATTCTTAAACCAATGAGATAAGAAAATGCCTGTAAGCCAATTTTGTAAAATGTTAGCACTTAAATATAAGGACATAGCTGATCTACACTTAGTGTTTACGTGATATGGATTAAAACAATGCACAATGCTTACTTATTAACTGCTTCAGACTAATGAAATGGTAAGCATACCTTGCAATGGTTTTCAGTGCTATTTCATCACATAGCATCATCACCACCACCACCAGAACTGTACAAGACACTTCCATAACTTTATATGAGGGAGCAATGTGCTCATCCCTACAAGAAGAAGAACTGTTGATCTGATCACAACCAGCTTGTTCTCCACTTTTCCAGTATTTTTCACAGCTTAGATAATGGCAAGACTGGAGTTAGGAGAGCAGCTAAGCCATTACAGTAGTCCACGTAACCAACTCCAGCCAGTGAGATATACAGGAAACATCTGGAAAGGGTTTTTTCTCTTCTAATAAAAGATATAGACACAGATGATACCATTACTTTTCCTGCTTTAAATGTAACACCTGCAACTTCACAGATTTCCTAAGACTATGAGAAAGAAAGAAAGAAAGAAAGAAAGAAAGAAAGAAAGAAAGAAAGAAAGAAAGAAAGAAAGAAACTAACTTAAGTCACTGAAGACTATCTCTAAACTTTTTATTACGTGAAGCCATTTAAAAATTTTTTTGCTAAGCCACTGTAAGCCACTGTATGTTTTTCTGTTGCTTGTAGCTATGATAAGATCAACTACCTGTTGATTAACTTATCTGTTGACCAGATAAGATACAACTGCCATCTATAAAGCATGTATCATGTGCCCAACACTGCACAAAACCCTCTAATACATTATTTCATGTAATTCTCAAAATAATCCTCTAAAGTAAAAATGATAACAACCACATTTTTTAAAGGGGGGGAAACAGAGATTTACAGAGATTAAGACACTTGTCAATGTTAGTTAAATGGTAAACTAGAACTCAAATCCAGGTCTGTATAATGTCCAGGTTCATGTTCTTTACATTACACTAGATCACATCATCAGTTATTACACTAGTAGTAAAGAAACAGCATGGTAAAATGAAATAACCGGAGACCGCAGAGTCGAAACAGGCCTTGGTTCGAGTCCTGGCTCTAGTGTTTAGTAACTGGGGAAATTAATTAATTTCAGTTTTCTGAACTGTAAGATGGAGATAATATGTAATAAAAATATATACTAATTATGATAATATGTTCTTACAAAATTTATTGTGGCAATTGAATTTATTCAATTGTGTCTAAAACAACACAATTAAGCACATTCCCTGGCACATAAGAGACACATAAGAGACACTCAAACTTTAGTCTCCTTTCACCTTTCCAGTCTAACAATTGAGTGTTACTGTCCAAATCATGAAGGGAGGTGAAAGAATCCATTTATGTTCTCACAGAGATCAAAGTCATGTGAGGTGATAAAGCACTACAGTATAGTCATCTTAAAGGCATACATCAGATGCTATAGAAAGAATACAGAAAAGGAGGAAGCGTAATAAACTGCCTTCAGGAAATAACCTCTGAGCAGGCTAAAAAGAGCTTGCCAGGTGATGAGGAAGGGAAGAGCAATAACACAAATATGCTCTCAGTAGAGGAAATAGTATGTACAAAGGCACAGAGGGAAAAGAAATCTAGAAATACAGTAGTCCCCGCTTATCCACGATTTCGTTTACCAGTTTGTTATCCTGAAGTCAACATTGGTCCAAAAATATTAAAGGGAAAATTCTAGAAATAAACAATGCATAAATTTTAACTTGCACACTGCTCAGAGTAGCAATCTCGTGCTGTCCCACTCTATCCCACCCGGGATGTGAATCATCCCTTTGTCTGGCATGTCCATGCTGTATATGTTCCTCACTCAGTAGTTACTTAGTAGCCTGCTCTCTTATCAGATTCATGCTATCACAGTTCTTGTGTTCAAGTAACCCTCATTTTATTTAATAATGTCCCCAAAGCTCAACAATAGTGATGCTGGCAATTTGAATATGCCAAAGGGAAGCCATAAAGCACTTCCTTATAAGTGAAAACGTAAAAGTTCTCAACTTAACAAGGGAAAAAAAATTGAATGCTGAGGTTGCCAAGATCTACAGTAACAATGAATATTCTATCTGTGAGATTGTGAAGAAGGAAAAAGATATTTGTACTAATTCTGCAGCTGCACCGGATAGAGTTTAGATGTTTGTCTCCTCCAAATTTCATGTTGAAATGTGACCCTCAATGTGGGAGGTGGAACCTAGTGGGAGGTGATGAGTAACGAGTGGGTTATCACTGTATTAGTTTACGTGAGAGCTGGTTGCCTTAAGGAGGCTGGCAACTCTTGATCTCTCTCTCACCCGGCAACACACCTGCTCCCCCTTTGCCTTCCACCATGATTGAGAGTTTCCTGAGGTCCTCACCAGAAGCAGGTGCTGGTACCATGCTTGCTATACAGCCTGCCAAACTGTGAGCCAAATAAGTCTCTTTCCTTTATAAATTACCCAGCCTCAGGTATTCCTTTATAGCAACACAAAATGGACTAATATAGCACCTCAAACTGCAAAAGTTACAGCAATAGTATGTGATAAGTGCTTAGTTAAGATGGAAAAGGTATTAAATTTATGGGTAGAAGATGTGAACAGAAACATGTTCTGATTGCCAGCAATAGAATTTAGTATCATGCACAGTTTCAGGCATGCAATGGGGGTCTTGGAACCTATGCCTTCAGGATATGGGGGGACTACTGTATTTCAGGACTGTAAGTAAATAGGAACAGTTGGAGCTAGTAATGGGGAGTGATAAGAGAAGGGTGCTTGTTGCTTAAGCCCAGTGATTTGAGGCCAGCCTGGGCAACATAGCAACAACCCTGTCCCCCCAGCACCAAAGAAAAAGATTGCTACATCAGTCTTGCAGAGCCAGGCACAGTGGCTCATGCCTGTAGTTCCAGCTACTCAGAAGGCTCAGGTGAGAGGGTCAGTTGAGCCCAGGAGTTCAAGACCAGCCTGGGCAACACAGAGAGATCCCTGTCTCTATATATTAGAAAGAAAAGAGAAGAGAGAAGAAGAGAATGAGGAGGAAGAGGAGGAGATGGAGGGGGAAAGAAGAAGAAAGCGGGAAGAAGAAGAAAGAAAAATGAAGAAGAAGAAGAAAGGAAGAAGGAAGAAGAAAGAAGGAGGAGGAGGAGGAAGAGGAGAAGGAAAAGAATGAGGAGGATTAATTCTATAAGCTTTTGGACTGATAAGAGTAACTGATATATATAGTTTAAAAGTAATGTATTATTCAATATATACAAAGATAGTAGAGAAATATTTTTGCCAGTGGCAAACATAGCTAAATAAGTGAATGGAAAATTATTAAGTAATCCTTATTTATCTTCTACTTTCTTTCCCTTTCTATTATCTAGGGAGAAAAAACCTTAAAAACACAAATTACTCATAAGAGAATGAGATGGACAAGAAAGAAAAAAGGAGGGGAATAAGGGTCTAGAAAAATAAAGACACTTAATTAGTTATGAATTACTGAAGCAGTAATCAGTTTAAAAATAACATGCACTTGCTCTAATTCCAACTTTACTATTCTCATTTAACATTAATAGACAAAGATGAGTTTAGTTCCAAGCCTGTTTCGGGGGGAAAGGGGAAAGAAAAGACTGAAAATAAATATTAAAACTTCTAAAATATTAATGTTAAATAAAAGCATGTAAAAATTAGGCTAAGCATGGGAGTGGGCAGATAAAGAAATAAAGGGAGATAAAAAATATTTTCCAGGCTGGGTGTGGTGGCTCACGCCTGTAATCCCAGCACTTTGGGAGGCCTAGGCGGGCGGATCACAAGCTCAGGGATCGAGACCACCCCAGCTAACACGGTGAAACCCCGTCTCTACTAAAAATACAAACAAAATTAGCCGGGCGTGGTGGTGAGTGCCTGTAGTCCCAGCTACTTGGGAGGCTGAGGCAGGAGAATGGTGTGAACCCGGGAGGTGGAGCGTGCAGTGAGCCAAGATCATGCCACTGCACTCCAGCCTGGGCGACAGAGGGAGATTCCGTCTCAAATATATATATATATATAATATATATATATTTTTTTTTTCTAAAGTTGTTACTTTTAATTATCTCATTTTAAAACAGCCTTAAAATATTTGGTACAATACTGATTTTATTCTTACTTGACATCTTCTCTATTAATGTCCTATTCAAACAACTCTATTAATAGATATGCATCTCCATAAAAGTTGGAATGTTTTAGAGAGTAAAAAGAGGACCTATTTACTTTTCTTCACATTATGATAAATACAGACATATATCTTTTATTTTGGGAATAGAATCTATATAAAACACAGAATCTAATTTACCTAGTAAGCGTAAATAGGCAGAACAATACATAATTATTGCCTTTCCAAGGAATAGTTTTGAATGTAGGAATCCCTAAGGTGCAAAATGGAATGGATCTTATAAATGACTTTGTTAAGACTGTCTTTAAAATAAAATTTGGGGGAAAAAAAGAAAACAGAATTGTAAGAGTAACTTCACTTTAATACAAGTTGTGCAGCTACAATTCCATTCTCCAAGGTGCTTCGACAATATAAAAAAAAAAAAAAGTTTAATCATTAAAGGAGCACCAAAAGAGAAAAAAAGAATCATTTTGCATCCTCCGTGAACTATTAACATTACCCAGCTCAATGGTTAAATAATATCCTTTCCATTTTAAGTAAATGAAAAAATTAAACCCCAAATGGCCTAACTTTTGCTTTTTGAATACTTTAAACCTCCTTGCTGATCTACAGATTCATTTATTATTCATGTTTAAATAAAAACACAGAATAAAATTCACTTAGGCATGTAAATATATGAGCTACTATGTACCATCTCCATCATTTTTACAAACCAACTGCCCATTAGAGAAATCTTTGTTTTTTATCTCACTAATGTTTTCATGTCTTAATTTGGTCATCTATATACAAAATATATATACACACAGAGAGAGAGAGAAGGCAATTATATTATTTCACTCATGGAAAAGTATTTCTTACAAAACACACTGGAAAGGTAAAGAGATTAATGGAAGAATGACTGTTATTCAGCCCTTTTCTGAATTATCAAATTATAACATCCCTAAATCTGTAGTCAAGATAATTTATAATATGCAATAATTCTAACAATTATTCATCATTTTGAACTATTCAGGTATTAACCAATTCATCTAACATAATTTTCCTAAGATGCACATTTGTATTCATGTTTTTCAATAATCATTATTTCTAAATACTGAATTCAATCCTCACAAACTCACTGCAATGATATAGGACACAAAGATTTAGAGTAATAAACAGATGCTGTAAGTACCTCTAAAAATCTTTCATTTATGAAAGATCTACAGACTCATGCTTCCAAACCAAAATATCAGAATATTATTTGCTAAATATATTTTATAGAATGGTCAAGCTGGATGCTAGAAAAGGTTAAGATCCTTGCAGTTCTTTGCTGTCCCTTTTTCCACCTGATTTATATTCTAGCCTTCTGTAATATTTCAAATCTTACACAGAGATTTAAATATAAATTAAAGACATCCCTCCACATATCAGCTATGTTTAACTCTTCTTCATAATACTGGCACCTTGAACATATGATAAGCACTGAAACACGTTTATTAAATGGATGACTGGCTGAACCAAGAATGAATGAGTAAATAAATAAATAATACGACTATGAAATAACATATTAAGAAGAATCTTACTATTAGTTCTTTTAAGGTAATAAATCACTTCTCTAAGTTTTCCTTGATTTCATTTATCAAAACACTTCAAGTAGGTTAGCAATTGTGAAACTGACACTTCCAAATTTACACATTAATATTTTTTAAGAGTAAAATGAAGAAGGAAAAGAGAAAGTGGGTATCATTGTGAACCACAATGAAAAAATTTACTTATGCTGAGGGTCAAGAATTCATGTAGCCATTTAAAAGTCAGTCAAAAATAATCATCTTTGGTGAAATTCTATGCAATAGAAAACCAAAGAAGCTATTACTACAAACAAACGCTTATTAAGTGTCCATTATGTATTTGGCATTGTACGAAACACTAAAATCTAATTTCCCTTGATAAAAGGAATTTAGAATTTCAACTCTGAATCTTAAAATATGTAAGACATACTGCTAACGGGGGACAAAAGTGAATAACCAAGAAAAGAGTTAACTACTCAGGAAAATAGTATTTTAACTTAAACATACTTGGTATATAAAACTCACATACTGCATAACAACTAAATAAGTAACTATAAAAATCAAAAGTGATTACTAAAGATAAAAATTTTGCACGAATATAACATTAAAAGACTCATGGATAAAAATGGTTTAGGGCCAAAATGAAAAAACAAGGCCTTGCTAAAAAGCAGAACAATACTAAACTTGCTAAAAATCAGTATGATTAAAAATACTGCACTTGCAGTAAGTTTTATGAATGCAAGAACCTTCCTTGTCTGTTCTGTTTACTTCAGCACAGTGACTGAAACAGTAGGCATACAATAAATATTTGTTGAACAGCAACAGATAAATAAGAAACTGATCCTTGTCTTCAAACACCTTACTAAGGAGATAAATTTTTAATCACAATTCAACATTAACCAGTGCTATAATAGTGTGTTATAAAGCATAGAGAGGCACAGAGGACAGAGGAGGTTCTCTCAGCTATAAAAACTGAATGGTCTTATTCCATCCCTTGAATTTTGGCTGACCTGATTTGTTTTATTCACTAATTATCTAGTGAATGCCTACTAAGTAACAGGTGTTGTTCTAAGCACTGAAAATAGAGTATAGTATAACTAGTATGGCTTTTTTTTTTTTTTTTGGTAGTGGTGGTGGAAATAGGGTCTCGCCATGTTGTCCAGGCTGATCTCAAACTCCTGAGCTCAAGCCATCCTCCCACCTTAGCCTCCCAAACTGTTGGGATTACAGGCCACCTTGCCTGGCTTATCAGTGCGCTTTTAATGATTAACTCACAACCCTCAAATGCAGTGGCAAACAACAAACACCATGTAGCTCATGTTGACAATTTGTACTAGATTCAGCGAATGGTTCTTTTGGTTTTGCCTGGGATAATTTATGCATTCGTGGTCAGAAGATAATCTGGTATCTTCTGGTGGCACAGTACAGCTACCAGGGTACAGCTCTAATATCACAAATCAGGGCAATGAAGGATGAATTTGGAGCTGAGAGGCAATTAATCAGTAACTGGCACATGCTCCCATTTCATTTCTCAAAAGAATTTAAAGTGGCCACAACTTTTTAAAAATCACACCCAGGAAAGAAAGAAGAATAAAAATAAGAAAATACATAAATAATCAAATTAAATCACAAATTGTGACTCAACTTCTGTGTGATTAAATTTCTAAAAAATTATGATTACCTTTGGGGTTTTTATGGGGCATAATAAGAATTTAAAGCTCTTCTTTTGAAATGGGGCTGATATTCTCAACTATGTACACAAAGGTAACAAAAAAAAGGACAACAAAAGAATATAGCATGTTAAGTCACAGTTCTCTAATTGGTTTGTTATCATCTATGAGTTTGTATTTTCCAAAATTTTTTCACACAATTATTATTACTTTTTAAATTAGGGAAATTTTATAAAAAATTGTTGAAGTTTAACTGGTCACTAAATATCAATGAATGGGATTAAAGCTGTATAGCCTCTTATGTAACAGGATTCTGAATTCCTTTGAGAGAGCATACATTAGAAGGAAATCATTTCTGCAAAGTAAATCCTGAAGTTTTAGGTTATTTCCTAATAGCTATGGATTTAGAGAGAATAAACCAAATGTTAATCCTTTCAAATGTTATGAACTGCACCAGCAAATTTATAGTGTTCTATTTAATGACTCAGCAGCACAGCTCCAAATGAAAACAAACGAATAATCTCCTAGAAATAAAAAATCAGCCAGAGCAGGAGATCTGATCATAGTTGCTTCTCTGGTATTCTAAAATGCACAGACGTAGTAGTACCTGAAGGTAGAATCACATCACCTCTCACAAGTTCAACATAGTGCCAACTGTCAGCCCCATGTTCCATCTCCTACAGGTTCTTCACTGAAGAAAGTATCACAAATGGCCATTAATAGAGGAAATTATGTTTACCCTCATTAAAAATCAAGGGATGCAAGTTAAAACCATACATATACCATTTTATGGCCACCAGAATCAGAATAACATTAATAATGTTTTTATTATTATTATTATTATTTGCAGAGATGGAGTCTCACTGTGTTCCCTAGGCTGGTCTTGAACTCCTGTACTCAAGTGATCCCCCTGCCTTGGCCTCCCAAAATGCTAGGATTACAGACGTGAGGCACCGTGCTTGGCAGAAGAATTTTAAAAGTCTAAAACACCAACCGTGCAAGATGATGTGGAGCAACAGAAACTTATACCTTACTGATATGGTAGAAATTCTATATATTTATGATTACAGGGTATAATCCTGTCTTATTCTAAGTATTAAAAATATCTTCTCCATATTTCTGATTTGTTTTTTTTTTAATAGTGTCTCCTGATAAATAGAAGTTCTTTAAGTTAGCCAAATTTATTTTTTTCCTTCGTGATAAACATAAAATTCTTCCCTTAAAAAAAGAAACAGCCTATAGTCCCAGCTACTTAGGAAAATGACTTGAAGGCAGGGAGTTTGAGTCCTGTCTGGGCAACATATAAAGACCCAATTTCTTAAAAAATAATAATAATAAATTAACAAAAATTTAAAAACAACTCTTCCCTATCCTACAGTCATAAACAAATGCCCTTATATTGAAAATTTTAGTTTTGTTCCACCCATTTAAGTGAAGAAGTATAGCATAGTGGTTAAAAGCATAGACACTGGAGCCAAACTACCTGGTTAAAATGTGGCTCATTCTACTGTGATCCTAGGCAAATTACTTGACTTCTCTGTGCTTGCCTCAGTTTCATTTTAAAAAATGAAGGTAACTGACATGATAAAAAGAGTAAATGTATATAAAGTGCTAGAACAACATCAATAATATGATATGCACAGCATAAGTGCTGGCTGTTTTTATTAAGCCTTTAATTTGCCTGAAATGGATTTTTGTATAGGGTGTGAGGTAGAAATTCCACTTCATTATTTCCCATGCAGATAACCAATTGTCCCAGCAAGATACAGTGAACAGTTTATTCTTTTTCCATAAATGTGCAATGTCACTCTGACATACATTAAGGTTCCATAAAGGTCTGCTTCTGTGTCTATATTCTGCTTCATTGGTCTATTTATCGATCTCTGTGAAGCTACCATTACATAAAATTATAAATTATTGATATCAGTAATATAATACTACATAGTGTAGATCAAGTGCGTGTCCCCTAACTTGTTCTCCAAGTTTCCAGGATAACTTATCCTCTGCAAATTTTAAAATAAGTTTCCAAATTTCATTTTTAAAAACCATAGGAATTGTGCACGAAATTGCATGAATTTAAAAATCATTTTGTGAATAAATGACATAATTATGATATTCAGTCACCCTATCTGAAAATATTTTTCTCTCCATTAAAGATTTTTAATTTTCACTCAATATAAGTCTTATTACCTTCTCTGAAAAGATCTTACACAAGTCTATTCACACTTACATCTCGATATCCTTTTGTGAAATTATAAATATTACCTTTTTAAAATAGATTTTGGTTTTAGGTTTACTTAAATACTATTTATTTTTAATCATTACCTTATATCCAACAACTAAGCCAAACTACTGATTTTTCTGTACACTCCTTGGACTTTTCTACGTAGACAATAGTATCATCTACAAATAATACCACCTTGTTTCCTCCTTTCCAACTCTTATACCTTTCATCTATCTGTCCTGTGTCATTACACTGGCTAGAATTTCCAACTGAATATTTATTTTAAATAACTTACAAATAAGTTATATATTAATGTCTAATATAAAATAGAAACAGTGAAGACAAGTATCCTTGTTATGTCTCTGATTTGTTGTTTTCTTTTTTTAATAAAATGATGCTTCTACTATTCCATACTGAGTATGAGGCTTGCTATAGGTTTTTGGTGGATTTCAACAGGTTAAGAAAGCGTCCTTGTTTTTTGTTTGTTTAAAAAAAAAAAAAATAAGGTCTCGTCTGTTACCTAGGCTGTAGTACAGTGGCATGAGCATAGCTTACCATAACTTTGAACTCTTGGGCTCAAGCAATGCTCCAGCTTCAGTCTCCTGAGTAGCTAGCACTACATGCATACACCACCATGCCAAGTTAATGGGTTTTTTTTATTTTTTTGTAGAGATGCCCACTCCATTGCCCAGTCCCCAGCCCCTTTTTACTCCAAGGTTCCAGGTTACCTACTAGGACTGTGTATGTCCCCCGGTTATCCAGTGGTTTCAAAGCTCTTGCTTTCCTAGTCTCCTGCTCATTCCTTTTTGTAGACTTATGTATTCATTTAAAATGATCTTTGGTTGTCATGCCTTTTTTTAAAATTCAAATATGTTTTAAATGTTTTATAACTGATTCAGTGAGCCATTTTACCAGAAAAATAAATCCAATTAATGCTTTCTTGACTGTTCAACCTAATGCCATAAGTCATATGAAGCTTTTGAACATGTCCTAGCTTAAAACAGAAGTTACTTTAGGATAGTCTATTCCAACAGGAAAATTCCTTTAGAACAAGAATTTAATAAGTCAGTTCATTTGGCTGGTGAAGAAACCAAAGACATTTAAATGTAGAGATACTTCTATTATAACAATCAGCCAGATAACTGTTCTAGTATGAATACATTTTGAGAACTACTTTAAAAACATGACATGATTTACTTCAATAGTGTTCTATTTAAATCAGAACAATTAACTTTCTAGTCATATATCATGCATCATGAGTTATACCAAATTATACAGCAATTCTATTGTAATTATGTCCCCAAACACCTTTTTACATTCTAAAAAAAAGTCACAAAGCCAAATACCATATATTACTTTGTATAATATTACAGCCAAAAAGCCTCAGTTTACAGTAATACAGGGCCTCACTCATGAACTACAAGAACAATGCCTCCATATCTGATCAATGAGTTCTGCTAATATAATGCTTCCATTTATTTAGCCAAAGATTTGAATACCTAGTATGTGCAAGGCCTTGTGCTAAGTACTAGAAATTATAGAGCAGTATATAATTTCCAAAATCAGCAGCTATTCCAACCTCTTCTCTGGTCCTAACACCTTCATAGACTCCACTCCCTGATAAAATAAGAAGAAAAAAAGAAATTTATTTATTCACGTTTTTCTCCTTACTTCTATATTACATGTTAAAATCCTACCCTGTGGTTTGCATTTGTGGCCTGAATAACTGATATTCAGAATGATCTGGAAAAGTTTATTTGCAGAGGTGCAGATAAAGGAATGGCAGGAACACTAAGGCTTGTGTTTCAGAACCAGTTGTTTAGTTAGGAAAAGAACCAAGTCAACCATCCAACCTTCATGGCGAGGCAGGAGAATAGGGTCTGGAGGCAGGCAACCTAAGGCCAATTCACGCTGACTTCCCAGAACTGAATTAAAAAGAACACCCCGCCTCTCCACATCTAAGTAACAAAGGGATCAGAGGCTACTCCTTTTGTAATACCCCCACTTTTTCTGCAGTTACAGATGAAAAACGAAAGTACCTCTGACTGGTCTTTTCCTGCAACCAAACTGGTCACGGGCCCAATCTTCATTTGCATAGGAGTATAGCTCTGTAACTTCACTTCAGTCTCTGGTCACTTTCCGGAACCAATCACACATTTGTATAGGGTGTAACTTTGTAACTTCACTTCAGCCTCTGATGGGTCACCTTCACAAGCAATCAGATTGTGGGCCACTACTTCATTTACATAGGGTGTAAACCAAGCAACCAATGGGAAACCTCTAGAGAGTATTTAAACCCCAGAAAATTCTGTAACAGGGACTCTTGAGCCGTCGGCTAGAGCCCACTCCCACTCTGTGGGATGTACTTTCACTTCAATAACTATATGCTTTAGTTGCTTCATTCTTCCGTTGCTTTGTGTGTGCATTTTGCCCAATTCTTTGTTGAAAATGTTACTGGGCACCCTCCACCGGTAACAATAGCTCAATATCACTTTGGATTTCTTGTTGTCATATATGCAGCTAACAATGTAAACAGTAGTAAACTGTGATGAAAAAATGTTAGTGGACATTGACAAGGTGATTCTAAAATTTATATGAAAATTTAAAGGATTTGTAATAGCTGAGGCAATAGCCAAAAACAAAGTTGGAGGACTTATACTACCACTCTGATTTATTATAAAGTGACAGTAATTACAAAAGTATGTTCTAAAGACTGACAATAGAATAGAATAGAGCTGCACTGTCCAATATAATAGCCACAAGACACATGTGAGTGCTGAGCACCTAAAATGTAGCTAGTGTAATTAAGGAACTGAATTTGTAACTTTTAAATTTTTAATTAATTTAAATTCAAGAACTGATAAGTGATTCAGTTATTGGAAAACTCTGAAGTATGATTTGGACAAACTTAGGCATGTGAACCTACTTATTCAACTGTGAATTGTATGAAACCTAAATACAGATCAAGTATTTCTGATTAAAATTTAGAGTCTAACTTGAGATGTGCCACACATGTTAAATTTATGCCCAATTTCAAAGACACAGTACCAAAAAATGTAAAATATCTCATTAACAATTTCCTATTGATTACATGTTAATATTTTCAGAGGTAGGGTTCAATAAAACATGATATTAAAATAAAATTCATAAATTTATTCTTACTTTTTAAGATATGGTCACTAGAAAATTTAAAGTTACACATACGGCTCACATTTGTGGCTTGCATTATATTTCTACTGAACAGTATAGTGGTCCAGAAAGAGTTGGACCAGTTGCCACTGACATAGTGAGTCCAGAAAGAGTTCCACATATAGAGATCTGATTTATAAGAAAGGCGATACTGCAAATGTGGTGAGGAAAGGATGTCTTTTCAATAAATAGAGCTGAATGAACTAAAAATCCATATGGGGAAAAAAATGAATCTTGAGCCCTCACATAATAAATAAAAATCAATTCCAGATAGACTGTGTATCTAAATGTGAAAGTCAAAGCAATAAAGCTGTTAGAAGAAAACAAAGAGTATCTTCATTACCTTGGGCTTGCCAAATATTTCTAAGCAGAATTCAGAAAGTATTCATCATTTTTAACAATTAATAAGTTGAACTACACTAAAATTAAGAACTTCCCTTCATCAAAACATATCATTGAGAGAGTGAAAAGGCAAGCCAGAGTGGGGAGAAAAGCCATTAGAGCAGAGAAAGCATAAAAAAGGGAGAATATGAGGAATGGGGACACACACACACACACACACAGAGAACACATTCATTGTATATACTTTAATGCCTCAACATTTGACTATTATTTTCCTGTTAATATGTTCCACTTAAGAAAAAGTTCAAGTAACTAAAGTTTACCCACTCAAGAAACAAAATTTTAGCCAATTTTGATTCATTTTTAAAATAGTTATATACAGGCCGGGCGCGGTGGCTCAAGCCTGTAATCCCAGCACTTTGGGAGGCCGAGACGGGCGGATCACGAGGTCAGGAGATCAAGACCATCCGGGCTAACACGGTGAAACCCCGTCTCTACTAAAAATACAAAAAATTAGCCGGGCGTGGTGGCAGGCGCCTGTAGTCCCAGCTACTCGGGAGGCTGAGGCAGGAGAATGGCGTAAACCCGGGAGGCGGAGCTTGCAGTGAGCGGAGATGACGCCAAAAAAAAAAAAAAAAAAAAAAAAAAAAAGTTATATACATATATTTCTTGTTGTTTAGTTATCCTCAAAAAACAAAAGCAGTGTTGGAAAAAGTTACCCTCAAATTAAAATTAATAAAATATTTTAAAACATGATTGAGACTCTCAGTCCTGACAAGCTAGCTTAGACTGATTTCTCTTGTTCTTTTCTTGTATGTACAACTATAAACCCAAGATATACTGCAAGAGACAGCCAAAAGAAAACTTTGGAAGGTAGGGTAGTAAGAGGACAGCAAACTTGTTTGGGATTTCAGGACTATATGTGCCCTCTATTCAAGAGAAGAAAGACAGCCAGTCTCAGCATGACCCAACCCCCAATTTGGTACAGAAGGCAGTCCAGGTAGGCTCATTCCTCCCCAGGATTGAACAGGAATACTTTCTCTTTTTTTTTTTTTTTTTTTTTTTGAGACGGAGTCTCACCCAGGCTGGAGTGCTGTGGCGTCATCTCCGCTCACTGCAAGCTCCGCCTCCAGAGTTCATGCCATTCTCCTGCCTCAGCCTCCCAAGTAGCTGGGACTACAGGCGCCTACCACCACGCCCGGCTAATTTTTGTGTGTTTTCAGTAGAGACGGTGTTTCACGGTGTTAGCCAGGATGGTCTTGATCTCCTGACCTCATGATCCGCCCACCTCGGCCTCCCAAAGTGCTGAGATTACAGGCGTGAACCACCGCACCCGGCCTGAACAGGAATACTTTCAACAACACCAGGTAAACCTGATAAACCAAAGGTAAGAGGGTATATGACTGGGAAGCTTGCTAATAAGCAGCAGCCAGGGGAAGCAATCTCCTCCCACAAGGTCTGAGATTCTCTTGTCCCACAAAAGGAGACTGGGTTAGGGGGGCCAGATGGCACTGGTAAGAGGGATTCCTTCAAAAGTGTCTCTCCTGAGATACATCTTTGGCCTCAAAGGCCTGAGACTCCCTTTTCACCCAGAAACATGAGGTGGCCCAGCCTGGGCAAAACCCTGGTGCCTCCTCTGGCAGTACCAACAGGGAACCATGGGAGCCTCAGTGGTATCAGATAAACTTCATAGATCAAAATAACATCACAAAGACTCTGGGACTTACCCATCACTGAAATCACAGCCCACAAAATGTGGCAGGATTTCATGCTAAACCTAAACAGGATGACTGTCTATAACAAGTAATATACGTATACATACACAAATATATAAAGAGAGAGGGGAGAGAGACATATATATGATCATATATACACACACACATATATATAGAGAGTAATAAAAGGGCAGAGTTAAGCTCTAACATATTAATAATTACCTTAAATGTCAATGGCCTAAATACACTCATCAAAAGACTAAAATTAGCAGCATCCATACAAAATACATGACCAAACTATAGGCTGTCTACAAGAATTTGGTCCAAATTCAACATTAAGGAAGCTAAAAGTGAAAGGATTTTTTAAAAAATTATACTACGTAAACATTTTAAAAAGCAGAATTAGCTATATTAACATCTGCTAAAGTAGATTTCAGAGCAAAGAAAATTATTAGAGACAAACAAGAATATTACACAGTGATAAATGGGTCAATCTACTAGGAAAACATAATAATTCTAAATGCGTATGTACCAAATAACAGAGCCTCAAAATACACGAAGCAATACCTGACAGATTGGAAAGGAGACACAGACAAGTCCACAATTATAGTTGGGGACTTCAACATGCTGCACTCATCAACTGATAAAACTACTAGAAGGAAAATCAGCAAGGTTATTTTGAACAGCAAAACCAACAAACAATTTAATTGACATAAATAGAACACCCTACCCAACAACAGGAGAATATACCTTTTTTTAAACACCAATAGAAAATTCATCAAGAAAGGCCATACATTGGGCCTGAAAACAAACCTCAGCAAATTTTTTTAAATTGAAATCATAGATTGTGTTCTCTGACCATAATGGAATCCAAATAAAAGTCAATGACAGAAAGACAATAGGATAATCTCTAAACATATGAAAATTAATCAACATACTTGTAAATAATCCATATGACAAACAGGAAGTCTCAAAGGAACATTTAAAAATACACAGAATTGAATGAAAATGAAAATATAAAATCAAAATATGTGGAATGTAGCTAAAGCAGTGCTGACAGGAAAATTTATAGCACTAAAAATTTATAGTAGAAACAAGAAGAGGTCTCAAATCAATAAGTTATTACCGCAAGAAACTAGAAAAGGAAGAGCTAAATAAACCCAAAAAGCATAGAAAGAAAATAAAGATAAAAGCAAAATTAATGATATTGGAAATAAAAAAAGGAAATCAAACAAAAAGCTGGTTCTTTGGAAGGTTTTTAAAAACATCAAAATTTAGTAACCTAAATGTAGGAAGACTAAATAGAGATAAAAATAAAGAAAATACAAATCACCAATGTCAGGAACGAAACAGGGTCTATTACTACTGATTCTGCAGCCATTTAAAGGATAACAAGGGAATATTATGAACAATTTTATACTCATAAATTCAATAATTTTGAAGAAATGGACAATTCCTCAAAAACCACTCAACCAAGATGAAGAAAATCTGAATAGTCCTATAAACATTTTAAAAATTGAAATTGTAGGTCGGGCGCAGTGGCTCACACCTGTAATCCCAGCACTTTGGGAGGCTGAGGTGGGCAGATCACAAGGTCAGGAGACCAAGACCATCCTGGCTAAAACGGTGAAATCCCGTCTCTACTGAAAAATACAAAAAAAAACTAGCCAGGCATGGTGGCGGGTGCCTGCAGTCCCAGCTACTCGGGAGGCTGAGGTAGGAGAATGGCGTGAACCCAGAGGTGGAGCTTGCAGTGAGCCGAGGTCACGCCACTGCACTCCAGCCTGGGTGACAGAGTGAGCCTCCATTTCAAAAAAAAAAATTGAATTTGTAATTTAAAGACTTTGAAAAAAGAAATCTCCAGGGCTAGACTATTTCACTGGATAACTTTACCAAACATGTAAACAAAAATTAATACCAGTTTTTTTTTTGTTTCTTTGTTTTCAGATGGAGTTTTGCTCTTGTTGCCCAGGCTGGAGTGCAATGGAGCAATCTCTGCTCACTGCAACCTCCATCTCCCAGGTTCAAGTGATTCTCCTGCCTCAGTCTCCCAAGTAGCTGGGATTACAGGCGCCTGCCACCATACCCAGCTGTTTATTTATTTATTTATTTATTTATTTATTTGTATTTTCAGTAGAGACGGGGTTTCACCACGTTGGTCAGGCTGGTCTTAAACTCCTGACCTCAGGTGATCCACCCTCCTCGGCCTCCCAAAGTATTGAGATTACAGGCGTGAGCCACCGCGCCTGGCCCCAGATTTACATAATGTGCTCATCTCTTCTAGAAAACAGAAAAAGAGAGAACATTTCCCAACTCATGAGCCAATATTACCTTTTAATTTATGGTAACATTAAAACCTGTATATGAATGCTCATACCAACTTTATTCATAATAGCCAAAAACTGGAATCAGTCTATGTCTTCCAACAAGTGAGTAGTTAAACAAAAATACTACTCAGTAATGAAAAATTGGTAGAATTGCTACATGCAACAACTTGGATGAATGTCAAGGAGATTATGCCATTCCCAAAAGGTTATATATCACATAATTCCATTGAGATAAGTTTTGAAATGACAAAATTATAGAAATAGAAAACAGATTAGTGGTTGCTTTGAGGTGTATTTCTGGACTGCTCTTATTGTCCACATAATCTCATTCTTCCTGGATGTGGGGTAGGAAGGAGGGGTGGCGAAGAGGTGGGTATGGTTCTAAAAGAGCAATAAGAGGGATACTTTTGGTTATAAAACTGTTCTGTATCTTGTCTGTGGTGCTAGATACACAAACCTACAAAAATGATAACATTGTATAGAACTAAATACACATATGATGTCAGCGGTGGCCCGTGTGGAGTAGTCACTGCAAGGATGCCAGCTCCAGCGGAGGGGAGGGGAGGGTGGGAAGGAAGAGGGGTCGGGGGGTGGCTGGAGCTGCACACTCCTCAGGGCTGGCAGAAGCTAGGAACAGGTGATCCCAGCAGGAGCCCCGCCCCCTACTGAGTTGGCGAAGTGGGAGCCTGCACTCGCAGTCACCCAGCAGCAGCTCCAGACTGGGTATCCTTGCACTCTAGCGGAGAGGGAAGCCCCCTGTCCCTGCAGGCTCAGAAGTGCCTGCACCTGCTCCCTGGCTTCTCCCTGCCCAGGCTCACAACTAGGCCGGGTGTGTAAGCACTTCAGGTGGCACTGACACACCAGACCCGCACCTACCCCACCCGCCACCTCCGTCCCCTCCAGAAACCGCTTCTGAGGCTGAAACTTTGGGTGCAAACAAGCATAGCAGGGAGGCTCCTGGCAGACAGATTCTCAGGTGGGAAAGGGACGGTCCCTGGTGAAACCTCACCTTCAAGCAAGGGAAGACCTGAAGCCTGGAGGCCGGGCTGCCAGTATCAGGTGGAGTCCGGGACTAGGAGTGACAACTTCTTTGATGCCTTTTGGCCAATGGGATGGTGCTTTTTCCAATGGGATGGTGCTTTTTCCAGGCCTACCCATGGCTGCACATGGATCAATCAGCACACACTTCCTCCCTTCTATGCCTACAAAAACCCCCAGACTCGGCAGGGCCCAGTGGCTCATGCCTGTAATCCCAGCACTTTGGGAGGCTGCGGAGGGCGGATCACGAGGTCAGGAGATCAAGACCACCCTGGTTAACACGGTGAAATGCCGTCTCTACTAAAAATACAAAAAATTAGCCAGGAGTGGTGGCGGGTGCCTGTAGTCCCAACTACTGGGGAGGCTGAGGCAGAAGAAAGGCGTGAATCCAGGAGGTGGAACTTGCAGTGAGCTGAGATTGTGCCACTGCACCCCAGACTGGGGCGAAAGTGCAAGACTACGTCCAAAGAAAAAAAAAAAAAACCAGATACTTGCCAGGACAGCCTGTCTGCAGATAGGAACTACCCACTTTGGGTCTCTTCTCCACTGAGAGCTGTTCTGTTGCTCAATAAAGCCCTACTCTGCCTTGCTCATCCTCCAGTTGTCCACATAATCTCATTCTTCCTGAATGTGGGACAAGAACTCAGGACCTACTGAATGGCAGGAGCTAAAGGGGCATGTAACACATTCCTGGTCGGCTCACCAACCACAGAGTATGCTGTAAGCAGTGACATACTCTCAGACTGCAGGAGTGAAGGGTGGCAGCCCTTCTGGGGGCCCAGACCTCAGGATTCCCCAAGCCAGAGTTTCTGTAACACTATAGCCCTCCCACCCTCCACCAGCACCAGGCAGCCCCACATGCGATGGGAAGCAGCAGTGGGGCCGGACCAGCCCAGGAGCTACAAGCCAGAGCTGAGTAGTGAGACTGAAAGAGCTATAACACAAATGGGCCAAAACATGCCCCAAGAAACACGCCTCCCCCACTCACTGCACTGTGGGCAATGGGGTTCTGCTGTTCCTGGTATCTCCCAGCTTTCAGGCACCACCACGTTCCCTTATCCAGACAGTAGTGCCCACAGCAGAAGCTGCTTGCGGTATGTCTGGTATAGATGCACCCTTGCATGGAGCAGGTGCCCGTGCCAGCGCCTGGAGCTGCCTTCCCCCCCAACCCCACCCCCACCCCCGCAGCAACCGGCAGGCCTGTCTGTGCAGTGGCCAGACCCCGCACTCGCTTACTCACACGCCCCTCACCGCTCTGTCCTGGCTCACCCTTGGCAGGCATGGGATCCAGGCAGGCATCATGAGCCAAACGCAGCCTGCCAGGCCAAGTGGGCAGAATGAGCCCAGCAGGTGTGAGCAAAACTCAAGTAGAGGTGCCACCGGCACAGAAGTTTCCGGCCAGTGAAGCAACATCCTAAGGATGCCGTGACACATACATATGCACAAATGAGTAGAAGTAAAACCAGGGAAATCTGTTAAGATTGGTGGTATCAATGTCAATATCCTGACTGTGATATTATACTGTAGTTTTGTAAGATGTTACCACTGGTGCAAACTAAGGGAAAGGTACACAAGATTTCTATTATTTCTTATAACTACATGTGAATTTAGTTATCTCAATAAAAGTTCCAATTAAATAAAAAACAAGAATTGCTATCTAAGCTTACTCCCTTATAGTCAATAAAAGGGTAAAGAGAGAGACATGGGCAGGGCATGTTTTACATACAGCTTTAAAGTCAGTTCACACTAATGATGAGAGGTGAAATTCCAAAAACAACATGAATTCTAAGAAAGCACTCAGTTCAGCATCCAGGTCATCAAATTCCACATCAGACAATCAGTAAGCAAAACCAAATCCAAACACATATAGATTAAAAAAATAAAATAAAGGTGGTTTCAGACATTAGAGTATAACAAGAATCCAAGAGCAGTCCAGAAATACACCTCAAAGCAAATACAGAAGTAATTACAGAGTCATAGTCCCTTATATCTGGTTCCTTGTTTTAAGATTGGCTACTTCCTATTGGCTATAGATAAAACAAAAGATCAAGTTTATGAAGAATCATATATTAAGAGTACAGCCCAAGTACCTGGTAAAAACTTCACATAACATTTATTAAAGTACTGAAGAAAGGGAGGGAATAATTCATGAATGAATAAATAAAAGTTGATGGACCCTCATTCCATAAAAAGACACAATCACAGAAATTTTGCACGCAGCTTCAGAGGGTTCTTAAAGACTCTAAAGCCTGGATTTTATGAAACCTTGGTTTAGAGTCTGCATTTTGAGGAAACTAATGAATTAAGTCATTTGCCTCTTTAAAGCAGAGGGTTAGATGAGAAAACTTGTCAAAGCCCTTTCTAATACTATTACTTAATGATTTATATTCTGGTCATATCCTCAAATGAGACTCTCTCTTTTTCACTGTCAAATGAGTAGCACAAAATTTTTAGCTTGACATTGGATTTATCTAAGAGGACCCTTAAGCATATTTACCATATGGGACAGGCTTGAAGTATAAGGAAGAAGCTACAGAAACCATGGAAATTTTTTGTGTATCATTAGTAAGTCATACTTAAATAGAAAACATGAGGCACAGCAGCCTCAGGGAAAAAAGGTAAATACCATGATGCTGCACTATGCCAGACTGGTTAGAAAGTATGTTCAATTTCACTCTGTTTCAGCAAAAATACCTTCCAAGAAAAATATACAGTTAGCCCTCTCAAAAAAAAAAAAAAAAAGGTTTTAATCTATAAGGTCATTAAAAATGTATGGAGAAAACAAATTTGCTACATAATACATTATGAGATATCTGAAAGTACAAAAATGTTTTCAGCTCTCCCAATGCAATATTCACTGACTACCAGGTATAAGCTGGTAGTCAATGAATATTGACTGAAAGTGAACTACTAACTAGATCTCTCAACTAAAACTACTGAAATTGTTCAAATTGGTTGGTTATAATCGAAACCATGAAATATTCAACACAGATGAACAGATGCTATGTTCCTCACTTAAAGACTTCACATAGGCCTATTAAATTCCAAAAAAAATTTTTCTCCTATTTGGAAAAATTTAAGATTAAATATTCAAACTCCTTTCCACATAACTTTTTAGGAATGCCATCCATTCAAATTGTTTAAAAGTCTGAGTATTTTTCACCTGAATGGAAGAATGAGTCCTTCAAAACAAGTGAAAATATATTTAACCCAAAAGAACTGCACCAAACAAAAGTAGGTCACTGCCTAAGCAGTAGGTTCCTAAATCTACAGCCCTTGTTTTCAGTCTTTCTTTTAGGCCTCATGTTTACTGCTGTATTGAAAGGGGGACAATAAAGCAATACAGCAACTAATGGAGTAAAAGTTGAATTCCTTAAGGCAGGGATTATGTTTCATATCCAAATTATAATAGCACTGAGCTATGCATAGAGAATCACTTGATCTCAGGTTTGGCAAGGGTCTAAGGCTCATGTAGCCCCGCCAATGTTTATAGATCCTATCTACAACAATTTCGGGAAGAGGTCGTTCATCCTCTGTTCAACACTGCCATTGTCTAGGACATGCTGCTGCTTTCTGAGACTGCCCACTCCATCCTTACAGCTGACGGTTAGAAAGTTCTCTCTTAAAGTGAGTACAAATCTGTCTCTGTAATTTCCACCCACGAATTCTAATTCTATCGCTTTGGACCGCACAGAAAAAAGACTAATAATTTCTTCCATCTTTCACATGTCAGCCCTTCCTTCAAATATTTGAAGATGCTTGTTGAGTCTCTCAAAATCATTGTGGTAGGCTGAATAATATCCCCCTAAAGATGTCGACATCCTAATCCCCAGAATCTACATATTATACGGCAAAAGGGACTTTGTGGGTGTGATTAAATTAAGGGTCTTGAGGTAGGGGATTAGCCTGGATTGGTCCTATGCGCCCAGTATCCTCACAAAGATCCTTCAAGAGGGTAGTAGGAGGGTCAAAGTGAGAGAAGGACATGTGACCACGGAAGCAGAGGCTAAACTGATACGCTCTGAAGATGGAAGAAGGGGACATGAGCTAAGGAATGCAGGCAGGCTCTAGAAACTAAAAAAGGCAAGAAAATGGATTCTTCCCTAGTGCCTGCAGAAGGAATGCAGCCCTCCATACCCACTTAGAACTCTGAGCTCCAGAACTGTTAGATAATAAATCTATGTTCTTTTATGCCACTAAATTTGTGGGAATCTGTTACAGCAGTCATGGAAACCAATCATTCTCTTTGCAAACCAAAAAGAAAAAGATGTCTTCAACCACTCTCCAAAAATACAGGTCTTGCCCTTGGGATATTCCCAATCTTTCTTTTTTCTAAAACTCCATGCTTTCCATGCCTCCTAGCCCTGCACTCTACACCCCAGGCCCAAAAGAGCCTCTTACACTTTCTCTCCAACAAAGATGCCTAAAGCCCTATCCATTTGGTTCACTTACCCTTACCAAGCATAATCACTGAGTTCACTGTTAAATATCAAGTTGAAATGAAACAACTGTTCAGAACTCTGAACAGTTCTGATCTTCTAAAAGATAAAAAGGCCTTATTCCTCTATTCCTCCCAAACTGAGTAATAAAAATATAAGTTAACCTGTAGAGTCCCCAGGTTTTTCCCATCTATAAGGATTTAAGAGTACAGAATGTAGATTCGATAAATGACTTCTCAGTTGAGACTTTCTGTCATATGACTCCTTAATTAATAAAGCTAATGTGGAAATTGAAGATAAAAGTAGAAAATCCCTATATAATGTGTATGATTAAAATTTCCTAAAAATGGGCCCCCTGAACTCTACATTTACTTTTACTTACCATGTAAATAGTTTACATGATAAGTATTATAAAAATCAAAAATCAATTAAGTACTATATTAGTTAAGCCAAATGTTTTTACAGAATATTTAGTTATATAATAGCTTTATCTGCCAACATTAATTTCTTCCAGCAAAACAATGATGTAGCAAAAAAATAAGTTTTTGACAAATGCACTGTAATATATATTGTTCCTGTAAAATTCACTTTAAAATCTTTAAAGTTGTTCTATAACACTTCTGTTCATAGATGCTAAAGTTTAGTGTACTAGTCATTATATTTTGGAATTGTATTAGATATAAAGTGATTCATTATCATATTCTCTCATTACGTTTCTATACATAAGTGCAACCAGGTGTCTAAATACTCTAATCAAATACATATTTATTGAGGACCACTAGGCACAAGCCCTATGTTAAAGACAGCAGGAGATTCAAGTACATGTAAGAAATGGTCCTCAAACTCCATGTGCTTTCTATCTTGTGTAAGAAGATGGCATATTTATAAATAAAAAGAGAGAAAGAAGAATAATACAAGGCAATATCACAAATGAATACCATAGATAGTTAAATCCCCTAAACAAGGTCAAAAGGGAGTGCGCTATGGACTAGAATGGTCAAAGATGTTGAAGGTGGGACTCAATTTGGGTAAGACTCAGAAAGAAATGGAAAAGTAGAACATACCAGATTAGTGAAATAGTACAAGTAATGGCTGGAAAGTCAAAAGCATGTTCAGAGAAAAGTAAGCAACCAAATTAGACACTATGGAGAATTTTAAGTAGGGAAGTAGAAAAAGATAACAGGAAAAGTGTGTTGGGGACAAATTACACAGCCTAACAAATCACCCATCACAGTGCATTTGATACTATCAGATGCTAAAACCTTTTAAATAAATGATAAAGGTCTTGAATGCTAGACACATAAGTTTACATTTGCTGTGGTAAACAACACAGAACCCACTGAGCTTTCTGAATAAGACAACAATTTACACAAAACTGAAATAGCAGTAGTTTACAAGGTAAAAAACAAAAACAAAAGATTGAAACCAAGGACCACAGGTCTTCGGTCGGAAAAGCCCAGACAAGGAAGTGAATATGAAAATAAAAATGAATGGATGAGGATAAGAAAAAAATTATAAAGAAAGAAAAATTGATACAACTTGGTAATTAGGTTTTCTTTCTTTTAGGAAGAGGTTTTAAAGAGTCTAATATTATTTTAAAGTATTTGAGTCTAGGTGACAAGAAAAACACATTCAGAAAATATTTATTACCTACTATGACAATCACTTAGTTAGATGATAGGGATCAAATAATGATCAAGACAATGAAGCACCTCAGTGAGACTTACAGACTAACAGGACAGACAAGTAACTATCAGTTATAATAGTGTGATGAATGCTATGAATGAGGGAAGAAATGCATATAGGAGGAATACATAGTCCAACACAGAGATCATGAGAAGAAACTGCTTTTAGGAAGAAAATTAAATGGGAAAAAGGACAGGGGAGCAGTAAACGGGAAAGTAAACGTATACATTTACATTAAGTCCCGTTCTTAAATTGCTCAGTTAAATACAAGAAATTCAAATTAAGCTATCATGAGCCCAGGAGTTCAAGACCGCAGTGAGCTGTGATGTCACCACTGCACTCCAGCCTGGGTGACAAAGCAAGACCCTGTCTCTGAAAATAAAAATTAATCTATCAGAAGTCAATAAATGTGGTCCCCAATTTAAGACCTGGCTATACTCCAAAATCCACTTCTATAATAATTTGATTGTTTAAAACTAAAAACTTTTATTTTGATGAAATACATTATAAGGTGAAATTGCATTCTCAAAAGATCACCAATCTACAGGGGAGAACCAGGGAATTTTATGGGGGATTTTTTAAATCTGTATTTTGATTGTGATAGTGATTACATGACTCTATACATTCATCAAAGCTAACAGAACCATATGCCTAAAATGGATGAATTTTATTGTATGTAAATTATACCACGATAAATCTTACACTTTAAAACAGGTCTATAAGAACAATGGAGAAGTGAAAAAAAGAAAATACATAAAATTTTAAAAATAAAAGTTTTTTAAAAAATCAATTACTGGGCCGGGCGCGGTGGCTCATGCCTGTAATCCCAGCACTTTGGGAGGCCGAGGCGGGCGGATCACCAGGTCAGGAGATCGAGACCATCCTGGCTAACACGGTGAAACCCCGTCTCTACTAAAAAATACAAAAAACTAGCTGGGCGAGGTGGCGAGCGCCTGTAGTCCCAGCTACTCGGGAGGCTGAGGCAGGAGAATGGTGTGAACCCGGGAGGCTGAGCTTGCAGTGAGCTGAGATCCGGCCACTGCACTCCAGCCTGGGCGACAGAGTGAGACTCCGTCTCAAAAAAAAAAAAATCAATTACTAATTGCTAATTCAATGGCAGTTAAAGGTGATTCAATAGTTACTTAATATTATATTAGAAACAAAGTATATGCTAATATCACCCTTACTATTTATAGTACTTTATTTATAACCACTCCGCCAGCAGCATATACTTTCTTAATAAATATGTAATTTTGTCATTTTCATTTGAATAGAACTCTAAACATTCCATCCTGAATTTGAAAAGCAAGTCTTAATGCTCAGGTTCTAATCTGAAGTCCAAATTTATATCATCATTGCAACCAAACCTATTTAAAATCTAAATCATACTCCTCCTTAAAACCAGCTCTCCTTCATAATCTCCCTTATTCTGTCATTATCTGTATCTCAAGATTTGTTAACTTTGATACCTGATATCTCTTCCTCACCCCAGGCATCAGTTCTACCTATCCTGGGAAATTTGACTCTTTCTTTAACAGTTTCCATGCTAATCTTTAACTCTTCCAGTATCTCTTACACATCAGTGCCAGATTAATCATATATTCCTTTATTAATTATGTATATCCCTGCTCAAAAACATTTGGCTACTTTCATAGGCTTTAGGATAACATACCAACTTATCTGACTAGCTTTCAAATCCTCCATAATCACACCTAATCCTATATACACAGTACGACTTTATAAATATAAAATGCACTCATTTAAAGACTACAAAAGGTGCAGCTATTGGGAGAGGGGGTAAGGAGATAACATACTAAAACTTTTGAAGCTTAAAAAGAAGTACAAAGCATATTCTGGTGAGAAACAGACCAATGTCATTGGTACAGGAGAGAATAACTGCATGTGAGGCTGGAAGAGCAGGCTGAGTCCACACTTGTAAGATCTGCATGCTAAACTGAAGATTTTAGTTGGCAATAGGAGACATCATCATGGATTTGAAGAAAAAAATAAACAAAAGTGATGCTCAAGAATCATATTGGGGCTGGAGTATGGGATGTAATAGGAGGGGAGAAACAGAAAAGAGAGGCAAAGGAAGATCATAGCCATTACAAAGTAATCTAGGCAGAAAGTGATAGGAAAAAAAAGGAGAAACTATTCATTCTCAACTATTGCTGTTATACACAAACCTCTGAAAATAGCCAATTAGTGTTAGATGTCCTATCAGGTGTGGGGAATGGGGATGGTTACAAAATTAATCCTCAGAGTATCTGAGTAATTTCTGCCAGTTTTAATCAGTCTGGAAAGCAATGGCATAGACAATTCAAAAACACCCAACATTCCTACTTCCCTTTAAATGGGAATGAACTTTTGGCAGAAAGACTGCTTGAACGATAATTGCTTACTTTATTAGTACTACTTCTGCTACTAAAGGTCCTACTGGCAAAGCACTTAGAAGAAAGCTACTAAAAACATTATAGGGAAGAGGATCCGGGATTTAAAGTTGCTCTCGTTTCCACAAATGCAAAGATTTGCCTCAGATTTACACTATTTCGTCTAGTAACACATTTACACAAATACTGTGAAACTTGTAATGATGATAATGTCATCTCATTAGGAAAATTATATACCAAATTTCACATAATAATTAGAATTAGTGTTACAGGTATAAAAGGAACTCTAAAGTCTTTTATAATATCCAGCAGTGTCTTACACATAAGCAACATTTATTTAAATCTGCTTTAGTAATATATGTCAGCTTCGATTGAAATAAACTAATTCACCAAAGTTTTATTATTAATACTAAATAGTAAATGTAACTATTAATTTTTTATTTTTATATAATGCTTTGTAATTTTTATAAAACAAAATAGAAGATTCAACATTCTTTAAAACTTAATTTGTATTCCAAACTACCATCATAGAATACTATAAACACCTCTATCCAAATAAACTAGAAAATCTAGAAAAAACAGATAAATTCCTGGACACATACACTCTCCCAAGACTAAACCAGGAAGAAGTTGAATCTCTGAATAGACCAATAACAGACTCTGAAATTGAGGCCATAATTAATAGCCTACCAACCAAAAAAAAGTCCAGGACCAGACGGATTCACAGCCAAATTCTACCAGAGGTACAAAGAGGAGCTGACACCATTCCTTCTGAAACTATTCCAATCAATAGAAAAAGAGAGAATCCTCCCTAACTTATTTTATGAAGCCAACATCATCCTGACACCAAAGCTTGGCAGCGATACAACAAAAAAAGAGAATTTTAGACCAATATCCCTGATGAACATCGATGCAAAATCCTCAATAAAATACTGACAAACCGAATCCAGCAGCACATTAAAAAGCTTATGCACCACGATCAAGTCGGCTTTATCCCCAGGATGCAAGGCTGGTTCAACATACACGAATCAATAAACATAATCCATCACATAAACAGAACCAATAACAAAAACCACATGATTATCTCAATAGATGCAGAAAAGGCCTTCGACAAAATGCAACAGCCTTCATGCTAAAAACACTCAATAAACTAGGTATTCATGGAACGTATCTCAAAATAATAAGAGCTATTTATGACAAACCCACAGCCAATATTATATTGAGTGGGCAAAAACTGGAAGTATCCCTTTGAAAACTGGCATAAGACAGGGATGCCCTCTCACACCACACCTATTAAACATAGTGTTGGAAGTTCTGGCTAGGACAATCAGTCAAGAGAAAGAAATAAAGCATATTCAATTAGGAAATGAGGAAGTCAAATTGTCCCTGTTTGCAGATGACATGATTGTATATTTAGAAAACCCCATCGTCTCAGCCCAAAATCTCCTTAAGCTGATAAGCAACTTCGGTAAAGTCTCAGGATACAAAATCCATGTGCAAAAATCACAAGCGTTCCTATACACCATTAACAGACAAACAGAGAGCCAAATCATAAGGGAACTCCCATTCACAATTGCTACAAAGGAATAAAATACCTAGGAATCCAACTTACAAGGGATGTGAAGGACCTCTTCCAGGAGAGACACAAACCACTGCTCAAGGAAATAAAAGAGGACACAAACAAATGGAAGAATATCCCATGCTCATGGATAGGAAGAGTCAATATTGTGAAAATGGCCATACTGCCCAAAGTAATTTATAGATTCAATGCCATCCCCATCAAGCTACCAATGACTTTCTTCACAGAATTAGAAAAACTACTTTAAAGTTTATATGGAACCATAAAAAAGCCTGCATTGCCAAGACAATCCTAAGCAAAAAGAACAAAACTGGAGGCATCATGCTACCTGACTTCAAACTATACAACAAGGCTATGGTAACCAAAACAGCATGGTACTGGCACCAAAACAGATATATAGACCAATGGAATAGAACAGAGGCCTCAGAAATAACACCGCACATCCACAACTATCTGATCTTTGACAAACGTGACAAAAACAAGAAATGGGGAAGGGATTCTCTATGTAATAAATGGTGCTGGGAAAACTGGCTTGCCATATGTAGGAAGTTAAAACTGGATCCCTTCCTTACACCTTATACAAAACTTAATTCAAGATGGATTAAAGACTTAAATGTTAGACCTAAAACCATAAAAACCCTAGAAGAAAACCTAGGCAGTACCACTCAGGACATAGGCATGGGTAAGGACTTCATGACTAAAACACCAAAAGCAATGGCAACAAAAGACAAAATAGACAAATGGGATCTAATTAAACTAAAGAGCTTCTGCGTGGCAAAAGAAACTACCATCAGAATGAACAGGCAACCTACAGAATGGGAGAACATTTTTGCAATCTACCCATCTGACAAATGGCTAATATCCAGAATCTACAAAGAACTCAAACAAATTTACAAGAAAAAAAAAAAAATCACCAAAAAGTGCGCAAAGGATATGAACAGACAAGTCTCAAAAGAAGACATCTATGCAGCCAACAGACACGTGAAAAAAGTGCTCATCATCACTGGTCATCAGAGAAATGCAAATCAAAACCACAATGAGATACCATCTCACGCCTGTTAGAATGGCAATCATTAAAAAGTCAGGAAACAGATGCGGGAGAGGATGTGGAGAAATAGGAACGCTTTTACAATATCGGTGGGAGTGTAAATTGGTTCAACCATTGTGGAAAACAGTGTGGCGATTCCTCAAGGATCTAGGACTAGAATTACCATTTGACCCAGCAATCCCATTACTGGGTATATACCCAAAGGATTATAAATCATGCTACTATAAAGACACATGCACATGTATGTTTATTGTGGCACTACTCACAACAGCAAAGACTGGGAACCAACCCAAATATCCATCAATGATAGACTGGATTAAGAAAATGTGGCACATACACACCACAGAATACTATGCAGCCATAAAAAAGGATGAGTGCATTGCCTTTGCAGGGAGATGGATGAAGCTGGAAACCATCATTCTCAGCAAACTATCACAAGGACAGAAAACCAAACACTGCATGTTCTCACTCATAGGTGGGAACTGAACAATGAGATCACTTGGACACAGAGCAGGGAACATCACATACAGGGGCCTGTCAGGGGGTGAGGGGTTGGGGGAGGGATAGCATTAGGAGAAATACCTAATGTAAATGATGAGTTGATGGGTGCAGCACACCAACATGGCACATTTATACCTATGTATCAAACCTGCACACTGTGCACATGTACCCTAGAACTTAAAGTATAATAAAATAAATAAATAAAGTTATTTCTATGGAATTCTTTCACAAACAAATTGTACATTTTCTGTCTTCTCTCTTTTTAAACAAAGTATTCTCAATTGATTTTAACTTTCCTTGCTTTATATTGTGCTACACTGGTCTCCAAGTTGACTTTTACAGGGAAAAAAAAAAATTTGTATTCAAGATTCAGAGAAGATTCAAGGAATAAATCAATTCCCTTCAAAGAAGCAAGTAAGTTTTGTTTAATTTCCAGCAAAATGTGTAGCTTATTTAATTCAGCAGTTTTTTTAAGAGTCATCATGACTGAAAACATATCATTTCTAGATACTCGATGGTTAGAATGGATTATCTGGGAAGTAATCAGTGGCAGTAATTCCCAATATACGAGAATACATATGAAAATCTGCCTATATTCACCTTATAAAAACGGCCTAAATTTGCCCTCTGAAAAAAGATACAGTAAGAGATGCCTACTTATACTATCAGAAACAGTCAGAGAAAACATAAGACTTAAAAACAGTAATTTAACAACAAGGCATTTTATGGATACTAAGGTGATTTGTGTATGTGCCAATTTAAAAGCCTACTGTTTTCCACTAGATTAAGGTCAGTGTATCCAAATAGCTCAGCTTTATTACTGAAACACTGCTACTCAATAAAGAGATTAAGTTGCTAAGAATAAATTATATATTAATGTTTTACATCTGTCAAGTTTTTAAATACTTTGGTAACTTATTGGTAGCTTATCCCAGGTTTGGTTTTGGTTTTGTTTTACTTACCAACTCAAACTTAAGACTGACTCAACTTTTTAAAATGGAAATATCAACAGTTCTTGTTCTATAGCCAAGAGTACTTCTACTTTTACACAAGATCCATCTGGCTATCTAGAGGACGGAAACAGGGTAGTGAGGAGTTAAGTTCCTTTTTTACATACAGTACTTTTTTACATACAGAATAAAAGGACACTATCCTATGTTGATCAAAGCAGTTATCTATGGCAAAATTTTAGGTATAGGAGACAAAATGGAAACAATCACCAATAGCTACTAGGCATCCTCACTCTGCCATGTAACTACTTAGGCAGGGTTAACATAACCCGGGATATCATAATTGTTTATCAACATGACAGTCATTGCTGTGAGATGAGGCCTGGAAGTTTCCTGTATAGTTAACAATCCAGCAAATAATCCAAAATAACAGATGACTATTTGGAACCAAAAGAGGAAAAAGAAATCTTTTTTGGCTACAAGATCTAACACTGCCTAATAAAAAATAATAATAATAAAGTCTCAAAGACTGGGACAATTTAGTATGAAAAATGTATGAGCTGTAGAGCCAGAAAGATACAATGTAACATTATCAAGATCTCCCAAAAAGTTCACATTTTTTGACCATGTAATCACACATCTAGGATGGTCATGGCCAAAATAATTTAAAATAGTAAAAGAAAAAGAAAATTAATTATTATTATGGCTTCCGGGTGGTAAATGGTTAGTAGCAATTTTTGGTCCTGATTCTTTATGGAACTTTTGAATATAGAACTGTGGCAGACCTAGGATTCAAATTTAGGACTAAGAACCAAAATCCAGGCTCTAGACCTTCTTGTAATATAAGAGGCTTCCCAATGCCCCAAAAGAATTGTCACTCAGAAAAGATGAAGCTGACTTATATTTCAGTACATACAAAGAATATATTTCAGTACTTATATTTCAGTACTCCTTAATTAATTTATTTTGAACAACAAAATACTGTTACAGAGGACTCTGATAAGAAGGCAGAGAAAAACAACACATGGAGAAAGACCATCCTCAGGCAAGAGAAGTGGAGCTGCCTGAAGAAACGTGATGATAAAAGAGGGGGCTAGGAACCACAGACGTCTTCCTCATACTTTCCAGAATCAGTTACATTAGGCAGAATACATTTAATGGCGTGACTTGCAGAAAAGTTCCTACAGCCTTGCTTGAAATTCTGTTATTTGGGGTCACACAGGAAGTTAAGAGGAAAATATCCCTGAGTGGGTTTAGCAGTGACAATTCCTCACATCAGTTTAGTATAACCTAGTATAGAACAGATTAATCAAATAACTTTCCTGACACCTACCTATTACACAATGGAAAAATGCCAAATGATAGTGAGTGCCAATAAGAAAGGGTGCTGAGACTAGACACTCAGGAGACAGTGTGCAGACACAGAAAAGTAATACCAAGAAGTAAAAATGAGAATGGGATAAGAAAAAAAAAGTAACAACGCACCAAATGTTAATTTCACTTCACAATCTTGCCTATGTCAAACATGTCTCACTGGAGCATTGACCTCCTGGGCCCAAGTGATTCTCTTGCCTCAGCCTCCCATGTAGCTGAAACCACAGGTATGCACCACCACACCCGGCTAATTTTTTTATTTTTTGTAGAGACAAGGTCTCACCATGTTGCCCTGGCTAGTACTGAACTTCTGGAATCAAGCGATCCTCCTGTTTGCCTCCCAAAGTGCTGGGATTACAGGCATGAACCACCACACCCAGCCAAAAAGTAAACTTCCAGTTGAAAGATAAATCCCAAATAAGTTCAAATCGATGTCAATTTTGGTCTCCTCTCCCTCTATACTTTTCTAATTCTTACTAACAAGGAACTAAATTCCATTCCATTTCTCTTTTTCCTTGTCAAATTTGGGAGAGTGAACTGGAAAAAAAAAAAAAAAAAGGAACAGATCCCTTTTTTAATCCATGTGTGTTCCTCTTGAAACTTTCCACCAAAGAGAAACTCTTCTTGTCAAAGGTATAAAGATGCCTTCCAGTATAGAAAGTGTTTACAGATTAACTTAAATTTGATAAGATTTTTTCAGCATCAGTAATAAATAGACCAATTTTATCACTATAGTCTGCTGGGTGGTTCTAAATTACTGCACTAAATAGCTACAAAATTAATAATAATATATGGCAAAGTACAGAACTATTTAGGTATCCTGGGGTTGAAAAATACAGAAATAAAAAGTAATAAATTAATCCTAGAAAAATCTCCAAAGGAAATAAATTTAGGACTAGATTTTGAAGATGTGTAACAAATACATTGGCTGTAACTGAGTATTCATATTGGGTACTAATGGGAAATGAGTTTGGGAAGATATGAGCTGAGAGAGTTGTTGGAGGATATTAAATTTTGGAACAGAGAATGACCACTCCAAGGAAAGAACACAATGCTCTGTTGGGTTAATTTCCTTAAAATCCAAATTCTCAGAACTCAATAGTGAAAATGTTTATTTTACAAGAAAGCATAAAAATAATATCAGTATGAGACAATTAGTTTAACTTTTAAAGACAAACAGGTCTCACATTTCTGTACCAACTTAAGTCATTATTAACTTCCAGGTTGGATACTGACTTAACTGATAACCTAGCTAGTTAATTGCATATGATAGAAACTAAAATAGCATATTTTCACTCCTTGGAAAATAAGGTGCTTACACAAAGCAAATGAAAAATCTGCCCTTCACACTACTAGCAATTGATTCAATTCTGTAGCCTATGTCAGTCATATGCATATAATTTTACCAAAGAGGCTGAAGTTTTGCCTAGATTGAATAAGCTTCTCTACCTTTTTGAACTTCAGTTTTTATTATATTTTTAAACAAACATATGGCAAAGAAAAAGAAATTTCAGAAAACTGACACAGAAGTCAAAGGCTGATTTCCTTGAAAGTATAGAACTTAAAAACCCTCCAAAAAAAATCAATGAATCCAGGAGCTGGTTTTTTGAAAAGATCAACAAAATTGAGAGACCGCTAGCAAGACTAATAAAGAAGAAAAGAAAGAAGAATCAAATAGACGCAATAAAAAATGATAAAGGGGATATCACCACCGACCCCACAGAAATACAAGCTACCATCAGAGAATACTATAAACACCTCTACGCAAATAAACTAGAAAACCTAGAAGAAATGGATAATTTCCTGGATACTTACACTCTTCCAAGACTAAAGAAGGAAGAAGTTGAATCCCTGAATAGACCAATAGCAGGCTCTGAAATTGAGGCAATAATTAATAGCCTACCAACCAAAAAAAGTTCAGGACCAGACGAATTCACAGCCGAATTCTATCAGAGGTACAAGGAGGAGTTGGTACCATTCCTTCTGAAGCTATTCCAATCAATAGAAAAAGAGGGAATCCTCCCTAACTCATTTTACAAGGCCAACATCATCCTGATACTAAAGGCTGACAGAGATACAACAAAAAAAGAGAATTTTAGACCAATATCCCTGATGAACATCGATGCAAAAATCCTCAATAAAATACTGGCAAACCGAAT
>NW_012106919.1:2652456-2665417 GCF_000951045.1 Mandrillus leucophaeus | reverse complement strand
ACCAAACACCGCATGTTCTCACTCATAGGTGGGAATTGAACAATGAGATCACTTGGACACAGGAAGGGGAACATCACACACCAGGTCCTATTGTCAGGGTGGCAGCGGGGCAGGATAGCATTAGGAGATATACTAATGTAAATGACGAGTTAACGGGTGCAGCACACCAACATGGCACATGTATACATATGTAACAAACCTGCACGTTGTGCACATGTACCCTAGAACTTGAAGTATAATTTAAAAAAAAAAAAGAAAAAGAAAGTATGGAACTTGAATCATTCCCTTTTATGGTATCTGGGCCTTGCATGGGGCTTAGTGCATAGTAGGTATGCAAGGCACATTTGCTAATTAAAATGCAAATGCCTTGCCAACAAGAGGATTAATGCTTGGAAGAATCCCAACCTACTTTTCTGAACTAAACATCTGAAAATGTTCCAATTCTACAACATTAGCAGGTACTTTCCAACAAGTCCTAAGTGCCGTGCTAACATTGTAGTTCAGTCAAATGCAACTGCAGTACTACATCTTTTGCATTTTTGTCTTAGAAATTTGGTTCTAAGAGATTATAGCACATCAACAAGTTGGTGGGAAAACTTGTCCAATTTCCAAAATTCACTTTTATTCCTACAAGTTAAAATATAATCAAATTAGAGTCCTGGACTAATGGTAACCTGCATGCTGATTCACCAGTAACTAGCTATACGACCTTGAACATATTTTTCTCCAAGCTTTAGTTTTCTCATCTGTAAAATGAGAAAAACTGGGCATTTAAAAGTCTTTCTTGTGGAAATGCATTGCAATTTACATTGAAAGGCATAAAAAACAAGATAGACTGACGGATGGAGGAATGGGTTAATGTATAATAAAGCAACTAGAGTAAAAAGAAAATAATCTTGGTGGTAGATATATCTCCTTCACACAAAAAATCTGATCACTCCACCCAATATCCTGTCCTTCCTATTCCTGGAAATAGTACCACCACCAGTTACTCAAAGCAAAAACCTAGAGGTTCTCCTGAAGTCTGCTCCTTTTCTTACCTGCAATCAATCAGTAAGTCTTACTTAGTTCCTCTTTCAAAACATATCTCTATCCACTTCATTTCACTGCCACTATTCTTATAGTAGTCCAAGCCATCATTTATTTTCATCCAAACTAAAGGGTTTTCCTTCTTCCACTCTGGCCCTCCTTCCACATCACAAACAATGACTTTTTGAAATACATACCAGTCATTCCCCAACTTTATGCTTTCCAGTGGCATTAACAATAAATAAAACCCAAACCCCTTACTGCGGCTAATAGACCCCTACTGGTCCCTGTCTACTTCTTCAATCTGTTCCCTCTCACTTTCACCCGTCATTTAGTTGGTGCCAGCCACATCAGCTTTTCTATTCCTATATCGAACCAGGTTCTCATATTGAGGCCTTTGTGTTTTACAATTCTCTCTGACTGAAAAATTTTGGAGGGCAGATGCCTTCCTCCCAGTCATTCAACTCACAGTGGACATGTCCCCTCCTCAGGGACACTTTCCCTGGCCACCCAGTCTAAATAATCTTCACATTAAAGTGCTAAGGAAATTCTCATCTGCACTGTAATACATTTTTTCTACCTATCTCCTGTAATCGGAGGAAATTTTCTTTTATGTACTTATTTTTCCAGACAGGGTCTCACTATGTTGCTCAGGCTGGTCTTGAACTCAAGCAGTTCACCTGGTCTCAAATCTCATGAGTAGCTGGGACTATAGGCCTGTTCTACCACATCCAGCCTTTAATACTTACACATTCGATTAACATGCCTCAATTAGATAATTTTTTATTCTTTAATAAGAAATCCTAAGAGATTATTTGCTTTTCAAAAATCTATTTTCTTTTTTTTTTTTCATTTATCATCTTATGAAAGAAGAGAAAAATCCAATTTCAACCACTATTTTTTTCCTTTTTTTTTTCTTAGAGATAGGGTATTGCTCTGTCACCCAGGCTGGAGTGCAGTAGCACGATCAGAATTTACTGCAGCCTCCAACTCCTGGGCACATGTGATCCTCTTATCTCAGCCTCCTGAGTAGCTGGAACTATAGGCACGTGCCACCACACCTGGCTAATTTTTTTTTTTTTTTTTCTGTAGAGACAAGGTCTTACTATGTTGCCCAGGCTGGCCTCAAACTCCTGGGCTCAAGCAATCCTCCCATCTCAGTCTCCCAAAATACTGAGATTTACAGATGTGAGCCATCATGTCCGGCCCACTATGTTTTTTTAAGACGATTTTTTTAAAGATGGGGTTTGGTTTACTAAATGCAATCCAGTTCAAATCTCTAAAACATGGGCACCAAATTAAAAGTAAAATATTATCTGTCTTGAGGCCAGGCTTCTGGAATATTTTTAAATCTGGAAACAGAAAAAAACATATATACTGATGTTCTGGGGGTAAAGAGCAGCTCCTGAATATGTAAGCAAAAACAAACACATCAGAAAAAATAATACCACTCTGGGTTTATACCTAACCCCTCAGACTAAACAACCCACAATGGAGAAGTTAAGAGCACTGCAATCAGCTGACAGGATCTATACATGGTCAGTTTTTTCTATGGAAAGCAGAGAAGCATGGGAGAAGCAATCAGTACAGAGAAAACAAAACTGCAGAGGGAGCAAATCAAAGGCAGCAGAGAAGTTGAGGTTGTGAACTGCAGACACAGACAGTCCAGATCTACAGTCTGCACCTTAGCAGTTACTAAAGGCGTAGGCCGAAGCTACAATAGTAAAGAGACAAATATCACCTATGCCCCAGTATTGTACAAGCAACTACAATAGACTCCACAATGTTTATACATGAAAAATATTACTGAATTTTTAAAAATGTATTTATAAGCGGCATTCCTCAACAGAGCTTTTAGTCTTTTTTTTTTTTTTTTTTTTTTTTTTTTGAGACAGAGTTTCACTCTATCTCCCAGCCAGTATTCAGGTGCAAGCACGGCTCACTGCAGCCTCAACCTCCCTGGGCTCAACTGATCTTCCCATCTCAGCCTCCCACGTATCTGGGAATACAGACCCACACCACCATGCCCAGTTACCTTTTTTTTGTAGAGATAGGGTTTTGCCATGTAGCCCAGGTTGGTCTTGAACTCCTGGGCTCAAGCAATCCACCTGCCTTGTCCCCCCAAAGTGATTTCAGGCGTGAGCCACGACGTCCAGCCTTTCAATCTTATTCTAGTGTAAAATGTGTTAGGGGAGGGAACGTGGACTACATATTTACAAGTTACAAATACCCTGCTCTGGAAATTCTCATATATCATACTTCTGCCTACCTTCTTTAGCTTGTTTATCTACATCAGAAAATCTGAACTCAAACTTTCAACATACTGCCTCTTTTTCATGAGAAGGTGGCACAAAAGCATAAATAAATAAACAAAATTAAAAGTAAATAAAATTCCAGGGTATTCTATTAAAGCTAGCAACACACACAAATTCATAATTTCATATAATTCCAAGAGCAAGAAATAAAATAGGGCTGAATCCTAAAACTAGGCTTGTAGGATGATTCTAGAATGATTCTAGACCTTGGGATGAAGAGTTTGTGGCCCTTCCCTCCAGTGTTCTGCTATTAACACCACCCAGATCCACATCATGCATTAGTTTTTTCTCATCGTTTCACTCATAGTTTCTTCTCCCATAATTTTAGTTTGTACATGGTTTCTCATGGCCTCTCCAACTGTGACTCTCCCTACCCGCCCCCACAATCAGTGTGATGTGTTCAGGAAACGCCAACAACTACCACCACAGTCAACTGTGACAACAGTAAAAAGGGAGCTGGGAAGATATGTACAGTAGCAAACCACTATATAGTGTTTCTACCATACAGCTATAGAAGATATAAAGAAATTCAAGAGCACAGATAATTCTAAAATGTGGGGAAATAATTAGGAAATAATTTCTTTTGAGTATTATCTTTGTTTTTATTAAAATGTTATTCAACTTAATTCTTAAAAATGGCTGTTTGACAACTCGCAGAATTCTTGAAAATTTAACAATTGGTCTTGCAAAAGAATACAGCCAACTCACTTCAAAACCTCTCAGTTGAAGCTCCCACACTTAATTGGAAATTCTTTCCTTTTTGTCTTAGTTCAAAAGATAAGCCCCACTTATCTTTTTAAGCTACAGAAATCACAGGTTGCTGACCAGCCGATAAATTGCTTGCTTTGGGTGAGGTGCTCTCCCTGCCTGTGGCTTGCAGGGGAGGTTGACACCAAATGATGTCAAACATAGATGTCAGCAGCAGATATGGGAGGTGGGAAAGATACAAGCTAACCTAGGATAAAAAGTTACTACAGATGTTAAAATCCCTTGGCCCTATGATCATTCCAACTACAGGCCATAATGAAAAGAGAAGCTTACAGAAATGACAATGAGTCATCAAGAATGGGCTAAATTATAATTAAAATACTATGTTTAAGAAGATGAGTGCCTGGGAAAGGATCAGCTATCACTCAGGGACTTCCTCCTTGTAGTATGCCTTCCTGAAATGCAGAAGTTGCAAAACTAAAAACTGTATCTTCCAGACTCCTTTATAGCCAGTATTCTGGATGCAAATCTGATTCCACCATTAAGATGCAGGACACAAGATATGGAAGGCAGAAGTAAAGCAAAGCCCCATTGGCCTGTAGCTTTTAGCAGCTTTCAGCTTGTACACAAGGTCATGAACATGTCAGTGTCCAGTCTCTAGCTTTGAACTAAAACAAAAAAGAGAGAATTTTCAATTAAGGAGTAGAAGCGTCAGTTAGGAGGTTTTACAGTGATGCAATGGAGTTGGCTGTATTCTCTTGCAAGGCCAATTATTAAATTTTTATGAATTTTACAAATCAGTAGTCAAACACAGCCACTATTAAGAATTTAGTTGTATAAAATTACAATTAAATTATATTTAAAACAGAATTAATCATTTTCTAATTATTTTATAGACAGTGGCAGAGGCAGCAGGGACCAGATTCATCATAACAGTATCTAGTCACCAGTTCCCGAGCATCAAGGAGAAGCTGTCACAGCAATGGCCAGATGCTACATTCCAGACTTCCAGCAGTTACAATGTTAACAGCAGTGGCTGTTGTGATCACCTTGATCGCAGCTACAGTAGCATTTTCTTGCCACTGTTTCAGTAACAACCTCCTGATGGCCACTTTCCTGACTGTAGCAGAGGTGGCAGCTCCCACTGTGGACTGTTTCAAGGTGTCCTGGAAAAAATCATTCTCAGAGGCTCAGCCTAGAGCCTAGCCCTCCAGCCCTTTCAGAAGATTCCCTAAGCAACTAATTCCCTGCATTACATCCCTTTCTGTTTCCTGCACTGAACCCTGACTGATACTGCAAAGGAGTAAGGATTGCAGAAAGATTTTTTCATATCTACACTCATGCTGTTCTTCCACAGACCTACAAAGAACCCAAGCAAGACTCTACCATTCCCACTAGTCTTACCCAATAAATATAGTTTCCCCAGAACGGCCACCTCAATCCCCTTTCTTCAGTTTTGCCTCACAGGGAGTAGC
Source organism: Mandrillus leucophaeus (assembly GCF_000951045.1). NCBI lineage: Eukaryota > Metazoa > Chordata > Mammalia > Primates > Cercopithecidae > Mandrillus > Mandrillus leucophaeus. The sequence continues at coordinate 2,659,890 of NW_012106919.1, read as the reverse complement.
TTGTCCTCTGCTGTGGCCAGCTTGACATGGCCTGAGATATCTTCCTGTCCCACCCCCAGCAAGAGCACAATCCCTCTTCTCAGTTATGCCGTCACTACAGCCGAACAAGCTTGAGGACAGTGAGCCAAAGGTATCCTTGACAGTTCATCTCCCACAACCCTGAGTGTCCCCTTGCCCTAAAATTTATCTTCCCCCAATGCATCCCCTAGTCAGTCAAGGAAAAAAATAGAAGTATAGCTGACTCTAAATGAGACTTGCAGCATCAGCCCCACAGAGAGAGCAAGAAACAGTGTTAGCAGTCTACCACATAGCAGGAACTATTCAGAAACATTTTACTGAAAGCATTGTGAAGAATCTCCGATAGGAAAAATGATTTTCCAAAACTAAAGCAACTAACCAGAATAAATACTTAACTATTCAGCTATTATACCAGCTAACAATTTTGACTGTGTAAATCTTAATCATAAGTTACACCATTATAAAGGCTTAAAATGCCCTGAAAATCCATGGCATATAATGATTAAAATTCTTTCCTGTGCTGCAAGTTTCGGGATACCACTGCCTCTAACCTCATTCATGCATGCTGATGGCCTAACAAACTGAGTCTAGCACATTACACTTAATTCCAAGAGAATGCAGATTTCATAAAGAAACAGAGTATGTTTAACAAGTCCTTTTTTCACCAATTTTCTACACAAATTCTTATGCCAGAAACTAGAACAATGAAAGGAACCAAACAATCTGAGTTCCAGTCTCTGCTCTACCATGTTTATGCTATGACTTCTGCCACTGCTAAGCCTCGACTTGTTTATCTATACACTACGGTTGGATTACTGTGCTTCCTTCCACTCAAGGGACTGACTTTAGCCCAGAGAGAAAACATAACAGCACAAATACTTAAAGAATAAGAGGTGCCAACAATCCACAACCTGCTTTACCTGACTCTTCAAAGGATCCATCTTAGGTGTGCAATACTTGAAGCCTAGAAGGAGAAAGGTCTACTTAAATGCAATGAGTTACTCTTTTATCTAGCTTAGCTAAATTTTCTTTAAGCAAAGTGTACTTTTCTGAGAAGGGTCTGCATACTTATAAAAGATCCCTAATTCTAAAATACATTCCTTTCTACATTCACCAGAACATTTTCTAGGCTCTGTCTCAGGGAAGTATGCTAACACCTTCCTGGTGAGTGAATTACAGAAGAAGTAGAAAGGAAACACAATGACAAAATATTATTTCCAGTATCAAATATACAATTTTCCCAAATATATTTATCCCAAAATATGTATCTAATATATTTATCTGGGCTTTTACATATTACAGAGAATATTTTCAGCAATAAAAATAATCTGCTGAAAATACTGTCTTACAAATGTAGCAAGAATACTAACTTTCTGCTTGATTAGCAATTCTTCGAAATAACTACTTATCACGCAGCTTAGTTGTACAGATTAAACTGCGCTGCCACAAACTCTGTTTTGAAACAGAACCAAGCAATGAAGCCTTTATTGTAAGTACTTGCCCAGTATTTTACTACATTTAACACCCACGCAAACAATTCAGAATTGTGGTTTTTCCTTTTACTAGAGAAAGGAAGACAGGTTTTTTGGATATAAGGAACTAATATTCTATCCAAAAAGTAAAGACTCAACACTGTTTCAGTTCATAATTCTTCCTGAGAGTCTGTGTGAACTTTCATGTGTTAATCTCTCTCTTAAACTCAATTTTCTCATCTGCAAAGGAAGACGGTAATCTGACTCATAGAGAATAAAAATATATAAAGTTCTTTATAAGAAAACATGAATGCTAATACATACATCCTTATAAACTAAATGAGACAGGTATAAAATGCCCTGACATGGGAGTTATTACTCTAAATGACAGCTAGTATATTGTGACAAGTCCCCAGTATTCCTATTAGAGTAAGGTTGTCTAAACTTAGGGTTGTCACCAAAGGGAGGCTGAAGTATCATTTCAGTCATCAGCATTACATTGTGAGATTGCTCTAGTTAGCAAATCTGACTCTATTCAAAGGAAATTAAAATTTCCATTAGCTTGTGCATTCTAACCTAAACACTGAAATTAGTGAATAGAATTCTTAGCTAAAATTAATAATATTTTGACAAAGAGTTCTGCTGAAAGCTACCAAGTTGGATTAAGATACAATTCTGTGAACAGAGGTAATAAAGACTACATCATTTTACTAGATTTCATGGCTTAATTAATCAATATATGGAATTAATATTGGAGAACTCTAATCATTACAGGCTTTTGGAGTATAAGCAGTAATTTTCCAAATATGGTCTGAAGGCATCCAAAGGGTGCCCAAACTAATCTAACAATACAAAGTACTTGCTATGATGATTCTTATTGGCAAATCACACCCAGTTCCAAGAATGTTCATTTTTATGTACAATAAGTACATTCACCAATAATCTACCAACATTTAAAATTCACTAAAGATCCAACTACCAGATGACACTTGGCAAAATTACAAAACTCCTACAGTGTATGGCATATGTAAACTCAAAGTTATTACTAAAATTATTATTTTTATGGCACCAAAGCTGAAGACATTGATACAGTAATTAGAGTATAAAAATAGTATGAAATGTTATTTGGAGCACCCACCCCTCTCTTTCAACTGTCTACGCCTGCCCTGGGTACCTCTGTTCTCCCAGTGGAGGCTGTAAAAAACCTTAAAAAGGGGATCAGATTTTTTCCTGCAATATCTGCCAAATAACATTTTTGGTAATTAAACAGGTACGACATTACACCATACTTAAGTAATGTTTCAAAACTTATATACCCATTTTATATGTGTCAGTGAAGCAGTTCATTTCACATAATTTCCACGAAATCATGGTTAAAAAGTTTTATTAGGGACCCCTCAGAAATACTACAATAATGATGTTGTCTCAATTTGTGTTTAAAAGGACCATTGTTTTAAAAGCAAAACACCTTGGAAAATAATTCGTTTAGAATTTCATTTTCAAAAGGGTAGAATAAAATTGTTTTAAAAACGTAATTGCTTAACTAGGCTAATAATCTTTTCCTCAGTGCCGAAGACTGTTAATCTTCCAAAGTATTCCATCTCCCTAAAAATCAACAGCATTGACTTAGAGAATCTTGATTTTTTTTCAATCAAAGAAAATTAAATAAAAATTACAAGAAATACTTTTAAATTATACACATTAAGGTATCAGTATTTCAATTTTTTAAAGAAGTAACTTCTAAATAAAAGCAATTTTTTATTTAAAAAATTAAATATGATAATATTTGAGCAAAAGCAGTGCCTAGAAATCAAATCAGTTTTGGTTTACAGCCAATATCTGTTTTTCTAAAAATGATAGTTTTATGACAACTGTATACTACTGCTGGCTTCAAAGTAAGAGAGATTAAATGTTTTAAAAGAGATCATTTCCTGGAGTATTGATTCCTCGGCATCCCACCCTTTCAGGAACTCCCCCTCCCTTATGTCGTGGGGTTCTGCTACAGTTGTTAATCATATTATGCTATTTATATCCAGCTGCAAGGGTAGACATGTCCCCACGCCTGACCAATCATGGCACTTCATTGTCCTCTCCTCTCTCCACAGTAATTGGTCCAAGAGATCAGCACAGGGGCAAAGTCTCTGCATGAGATTTGTTACTAGACTCCAAAAAGATGAGAAGCTTTAAGGACCCTGTATGACTTGGGGGTTCAGAGCTACCTTCACTGCTACACTGACAGAGTCTAGCTGAGAAAAAATCCAACCTGGAAGAAAAGAGAACCAAATAATAATTCTAATGACCAACATTTGAGAACATGAAGTTAGCTGTTACTGATCTATGCCTGGATTTTAACGTATGTAAGTCAATAAATTTCTTCTTAGCCTAAATTAATCTCAATAGCATTTCTGTCACTTGCTACAGAATTCTTACAAATACAGAAACTGATACATAAATTAAGATTTTTTTCTTTCCTACTGAGATCTAAGCTATATGTCACAAGATACTTGCTGCAAACTAGATAACCATATCCAAAGAGTAACATATCTCTAGAACTATTCCATTAAAGTGAATTTTTAAAAGTTATTTTACTGGAAGAAAAGCAAAGCCAATCTAGCTTAATTCTGTTTAAGTTCAGAAAAGGAAGCATTAACACTTGTTTTTTTCCTACCTTGTAGGGTATTTTCCTTTCATAAAACTACTTCTGCTAAATGCCATTATGTATAATAAAATCCCATTTTTCATAGTCATGTGTAATTCCCAATCAGAACAACAATGAGATAGAGGCTTGCCTCTCACAAACTTCCCTGAAGCCAGAAAATAATAATTATGTGTTTCAAATTCTGTGCAAAAAAACAGCAAAAGCAAAGAGGCTAAAATGCCAGAAAGTTTTAATTAAGTAGATAGGTTACCTTTCACATTGCATACCCAAGACAATAAAAAGGGAAGCCTCCAAATAGAAAAGATCTTAATTATTAACAAATTTGAAACAAAATTTTTCCAATTATCACTGCATGATATATTTTAAAACCAAACCCTAAACTCAAAATAAATTATGGCAAGAAAGTTTAACCCTTTATAACCCATACAGAGTCTCTAAAACAGTATCTCTCAGTATGTGTTAATAAAACAAGTACCTAATCACCTATAAGGACAGCGTGTCCTTTCTCAGGTATTTAGATACGTCATAAGTCAAATTATGGTCCTCAAAACGTAATCTATGTTCCTCTGGCCATGTTGGGATGACCGAAATGGGTGGGGGCTGCAAGTAAGTGGGTTGCTCCTGGGAACCACTGCAATGCAGCTGAGTGGCTGCATCAGGATAAATCGCTTGGGTTCAGGGAAGAATGGAGATATAATGATGCCCCCCTTCTCACTGGAAGTCAATTGGCTGTGACTATAACAAAAGGGAAGGCAGGATTAAGATGAAAATATATTTTTCAGTCCCCTTTTTCCTAGGCCAGCAAATTGTGTTTTCCCATAAAACTGGCTAGACTTCCAAAACAACCCAAACAGGGCTATTAACCATAAAGAACAGAACTAATGGTACATTAAGGGTTACATAAAAATATTCATAGTATTACATTATGAGTGGAATGAGGCTGAAGGCAGAAATAGCATTAAGCATCTTACAGCATTATCTCGAGGAGATAACACATTAAAAAAAAAAAAAACTTGTGGAAGACTGTTCATAATGGAACTACCTAGCCATTTAAACAATTAATATGATCGTCCCTCTATTTTCCAATTATTCTACAATGTGGATTTTGTGCCCTTGTACAAAATAAAGTTTTTTATACACAAACACACACAACATTATTGAGATGGACCACACTGTAAACCTTTCTGTATGGAATGTTTTTGCCCTGTGTTTTTCTCCTCCTCTGCTTCTTACCTACTACTGGAAAGATCCTAATTCCGCTCAACCAAAACCTGTCATCTTTCAAAACCAAAGTAAGTTCAAAATTATTCACAATTCATTCCTCAACCACTCAAGTCAGAAAACAAGGGCAGATGGTGTGGATCCTACCAAGATATTAAAAAAAAAAAAAGAAGAAATCGTTCTTTCACTTCATGTACACATTTAACATCCATAAATTCACTATACATACCTAGATGAGGATAATTTCTTAGAATTAAAAGATTTTTTTGGAAAACATATCTTTTTAATGCAAGTAAATTACTTCATCTGGTATTCGACCAAAAAACTGCAATTGGTTCCAACATGGGTGGAAAAGTGGCAAGTAGGACTCATCCTACAAACAGTACAATATAGTATTTTATGAACAATTTAAGGACTTTTTGAAAAGACAGTTTTGCTTATATTTGATTTCCCTCTTTGTGAAATGACTTGAGAACCCAAATCCTTTCTAAAATGCAGCTCCACAACTTTTTTGAATAGCACACTATGCAGCCAGTTAATTAGTCTCGTTTTCACCAAAATTCATACTAAGACCTACCTAAAGAGTTTTAAACACTGGCAGAAAAGTGAAAAAGGCAAAACCCTTACTATAGGTATTCCTTACCAATGAGTCACTAAGCTCCTACTAAATTGCCAGCTTCTTGAAGACACACAACTTCTGACTCATGTTTATATCGCCAGTGCTAGCTCCATGCTGGCACTTGATGGGTGCACCACTAAGTGCTTGCTGAGGGAATGAATGTATGCCAGGAATAGGATTTATTTTTTCTGTATTAAATAAAATAAGCATCTTTTCTTGGAAAACATTCTGAATAATAGTTGTTCTTCAAAAACAAAATAATAACAAGATATTTTGTTAGCAAAATTAGCTAGAAGAGCAATGAATGGATTTGCCTCTTTCCCTACAAACATGTCTCATAACACCAGCTTCTAAGTTTCTGAAACTCATACTTTTGGCAATAGTTTTAAATTCAGGGCATTCATTCTGTCTACCAAAATGTAATATTTCAAGAAAATTATTTCTCAAAATTTCAGAAGACAAAAAATACTTTATTAAAGGCAAAACAGTTCTAGTCTTCAATAGCAAAACACTTATCTTTTGTCAAATCACACACACACACACACACACACACACACACAAAACCCTGACATTCACAGATTTTGAAATTGGTAAATAATATTAAAGTAACCCATTAAAACAAGATTCTCTTTCAACATACTCCCAAAACACTAAGTCCCCCCAAAAATTACAAAGCACTTAGGGGTTACACAGTAAAGACCATATGAAACTATCCCTTGAGAAGATTAGGCACTGACTTCATAAGTCAGAAACTTGAATGAATTTAGAAGATTTGTTTTGCTGCCAGTTTACATAAATTAGCAGAAAAAAAAAATCATGAAAATTTGCCTCTCATAACAAAAGGTTTTGTAAAGTATATCCCAGGATCTCAGAGGAAAAATAATGTATACGTCCCAGGAACACAGAGTTATAGTACATGAAAATCAGTTTTAGCAATAAACTGAACAAAATTTAAAATCATCTAAAAATCAAATGGCCAAATGTTAAGTATTTGTTTGTACCAGTAAGATAGCAAGAAATTAAAGAATTGTTAAAATGCCTCAACCTAGGAAAATAAAGCTTTATAAACTAAATTTTTTAAAAAGTCTGGGGGTAAGGGCAGGATCAATAAAGTACCCAAAATGATATACTAGAAAATGATATATGAGAAGAGTTAACAAAAGCTTGTGTATATACACGTATGCATATATGCATATATGCATACATATATATACACACACATATATACATACTGAGATATTTGGATGTAATACTCCTAGAAAATGATGGAGAGAAAATGTTTTTAAGTACAAAGATGTTAATGATATAATAAGAGTCACCAAATATCACGCAAGCAAATCAGTTTGCAATCGCTAAGGTGTAAGCCCATTACTCATATGAATTGAAGGTGTCAATGAACAGAATCCAAAACCTGAACCCTTGAGTTATTAAGAGCTTTGGCTGGG
>NW_012106919.1:2648150-2652406 GCF_000951045.1 Mandrillus leucophaeus | reverse complement strand
CAGGGGGAAAAGAAAAGAAAAAAGAAAAAATCTTCCAAAATCTGAAATAGTAGGAAATTTTCGACTTTAAGGTTTATCAAAATGTAATGCTACTTTCCCTAGCAAAGGGGGCTTGGCTTGTTTCTTTTTCTGTTGTTTCTGAAACACTCTCTAGGTCTCTAGATTTTCTTGTTTTAAAAAACGTACGAAGAAATGTATTGTAAACCTGGGAGGCTAACAATTAACTCTAAATTCTCTTACCTTTCCCGTCTTCAAATATTATAACCACCTCAACAAAACTCATCAAAAATCCCAAATTACCCACTAAACAAATAAACAAAACAAAACTAACAAAAAGATTCAATAGAGAAGAAAGGCACAGCGTTATTTTTATTTAAATAACACAAATATTTCTTATTTTAAAGCATCCAGTAATGTTTTCTTCACCAACAGGAAGTGTATATCTAGGAAATTAGCCCATTTTAATAAAACTCCCTTACAAATTGGATGTCCCAAAGAGTCAGCAGTGAAGACTTTTACCTACATTTAACATTACCCAGGAACTGTTTCACCTTGGTTTTTATTTAAACAAACTATAACATTGTTTCCTATGATTTTCATCCCTGGATACACTACTTGCTTAGGGTAGTTGAATGTCATGTGTGCATGATACGGCAGTAGACAATGATTTCATGTATTTATTGTACCAATACTTAATCTCTGGAATAAAATACACATAATTTACCGAAATTTACTGAAAGCTAACTGCTGAAATACGAGCTTAAAGGTGTATGAAGAAGCATAAAACTCTGCACAATTAGAGTCTGGGGAATTTTAGAACAAAATTAACTACTTGTATATTAACCAGGAGAGAAATGGTTTAAGAGTATATACTCTATAGTAAAATCAAAGAAACTAAACCTAGTCATAGTACTATATCACAAAACAATTTCACCAGGGGTCCAAAGTTCAACTTTACTACTGGGCAAAGACAAAGTTCAAACTCAAATGACAACTTTTCTCTTTGCAGAAAAATAAACAACAGGGTCATAATTAAGAAACAGGTAACTAAGTGGGCCAAGCAACAGGTGAAACCAATGATTCTTCTAGAAGCAGGCAAAGTACTGACTACTAAGTACTACACTAATACTAAAACAGTAAGAAATTACCTAATTGATTCAGGAAAAGTTTTAGATTAGAAACCGCATTTTAAAGAGTAACTCTATTAAAGATTATAACCAAAAAAGGGGGAAAAATCACAGCTAAAGACAGTAGGTGCCAGAAAGATGTTAAGTCACCTGGCTTTTGGTACAGGCTTTGGGAGGGCGACCCTTAGCACCTAAGTGAAAAGAAGGCTACGAAGAATCAGCACTACAAAAGCCAAGTCCTACAACCCAGCTTATCCTTCTGCCATGGACTTTCTCAGAAGACAATACGAGATCATTTCCAATTAGTATTACATCTTACAGAAATAGTTAAATTTTACTCTTTCACTGTGCTAGTCTCTAAATGTCATGTTATGAATATGGTTTAATAAAAAGCAACTAGTCAAGACAACAGAGTGCTAAGTACACTTTACAATACCTTATTAACTTGAAAAATCAATTTCTGTCACAAAGTTTAGAGAAAAGGGAAAAACTTAAAACAATGTTTATGGCAAGTTTCTTTTTAAATTCCCTTACTCTATTTTCACCCTTTCCAAAATGAATCACAACAATAAAGAATCTTCGTCTCTTCTGAAAATAATGTTTTTAATCAAACTCAAAGTTCTACAGATAACCTCTTCAAGTTCTTGACTTCTAGTATTTAAAGTCTTGTGTTTAACCTGTAAAAACTTGCTATTTTATAACAAATGTTGCTTTTAAGCAAAGCCATTTAAGAAAGCCATTTAATATAATACCTAACATGAGGCTATTAAGAAGCTAAGAATACTATTTTTAAAAGAGATTAAAATTTTTAAATTACAACCTGCTTAGAAACAATATTAATCTCAGATAACACAGACATAATGATATCTTGAGAAATTACTGACTCAAAGTGTCTCTTTAAAAAATAAGTGTAGTATTCAGAACTTTACTACTAATGACTACAAAATGTTCTGCGACCATTAATATGTTATTCCCTTTATTTTGGCTAAATCTTTAAAATAGAACAGTGTCTATGGCTGTCAAGAGGGTAAAACTGTATTACTCTAATAATGTCAACTACATACTGGGGCATAGGATGCTTACCTAACACAGTTAATATGACTAATACTCTAAATCTTGAATTATTGTTAAATATAATACAAAGGTTGAGAAAATGTATAACAGGTAGATTAGACTAATGTGAAATAGCCATCTCTTCAGTCTTCTAAAAAAAAATCACAATAATTTAGAATACACCAGCTTCCATGTCAATATATCAACTTTAAAATTTCTAAAAATACGTTATATTCTCATCTTTGCCCCAACTACTCAAAACAAAACACAAAGCAATGATGCAGATGTTCTCATTATTCACTGACTCATGGGATTTGAACTAAGATTTGGCACCTAGACTAGTAAATGCTGTCTATATAGTCTTTTGCACATTACACACAGTGCGTGACTGGCTGAATTACAGCCCCAAAAGTCTTTCCTCTGCCTTTCACACACTGTAAAAGTTAGCGTTAAGAAAAAATTTTACAAATTCTCAAAACTATACAGAAAAAGCTGTTTAAAGTCTGCCAAAGTTTTAAAAAATTAACAACAATAAAAAGAAAACCTCACTACATAAACCCATACATTTAAAATGAATACGATGGAATAGGCTATAGAAAGAAAATCTTAATTATGATCTTAGGAGCATGTGAGTCTGTGTGTATATATATCCACAATACACAGACATATGCAAACCGCACCACAAACCATCAAGCCCCATTAAGCTCAAGGACTATTAAAGATATATTAATATTTCCAAAGCGAGCTGCTGAGAAAGAAATGAGAAGGAGATAACATATTAAATTTTTCTCCAGAATTTTCTAGCATTTTGCCATCAAGGGATGGACTGCTACCTAGCCCAGGTAACAATTAAGCAGCCCATTATATTTTGATGCACCGTATATTCAGTAGAGCACATTCAGGAAAAACAGTTTGGTTTCTAATAACGTTACAATCACCATTCTCTCTCCCACAAACATCTAAGACGACAGAACCACATTCTATCTATGCTGAAACAAAACCAACAATGCTGTCTATAACAAATTCATAAGAACTACTACATACTATCAGATCTCACTGTATGCTGTCTCTGATCAATGCTTTGAAACTGACGAGGTATGCCATAAACGTAACGTGTTTTGCAGCAAATTTTACTAGCATAAAAGATACCAAGGCAAAAGAGCCTCCTTTAACCTACCACTTCAACAAAATTCTGTAAAATCAAAAGCGTTACAGAAGCTTTCACTCCGCTAGGCACCTAAGTCTTCCTTCAAAACCCAGACTCTCTTCAACAGCTCCCTGCAAGAACACACCAGTCGGCCACATATCACATATTGTATCCTCATCGGTACTCAGACACCTGAACCACCTTGACTGACAGAGTTAGGCTGACAGCTCCGAGATGTCTGCTAGTGTGCAAGAAACACTGAAGCAGCTAAGCCCTTCCAGGTACACTAGGTGGTAACCTTGGCACCAAGTACTTCTATAGTAAAGACCCTTTTTCCCTGTTAGAAGATGCGTAAGATTGTTCCAAAGAAAATGCTACAATCCTAAGAACCTTTTTGCACAACAGAGAGCGGAAAAGGCTGGCCTTCTCTAGTCAAAAACTCTTGTCTGCGGGGGGAGATGGAGCTACAAATATAGGAAACTCAGCTTCTAGTCGCAATTCTGTGACAGCTAACACAGCTAGCAGGGCAACCTCGCCAAGCCAGAGCTCAGTTTTCCCATCGGCAAAATGGGACTCACCAACGCCACCCCTCCCCCTCGTCAAGGAGTCAGGCACACCCTAGAGGTCTAAGATTACCCGGGACCATACGCGGTGGGGAGGTGCCGTCGCTCCCAGGACGCCCACCCTGGCGCCCCTGTACCCAACACCCCGCGGCAGATACGCAGGGCCGGCGTACCTGGTTTCACAGTCTTGAGACGGATGGGCTCGCGGAAGTGGCGGATGACAGCCAGGGTGTCCCGGTTGGTGAGCCCGCTGACAGGCGTCCCGTTTACCTCCAGCAGCACATCGCCTGGGCTGGGCGCCTTGCCGGAGACGACGCAGCAGGTGCCCCCGCCGGGTTCCTCGCGGAGCCGCCCCAGGTAGGGGAA
>NW_012106919.1:2618846-2647220 GCF_000951045.1 Mandrillus leucophaeus | reverse complement strand
TGGGAACGAGCCCCGGCCCCGGACTCTCGCGCCAGGGATTGGCCCCCGGCGGGCAGGGGGCGGACCGCCAACGAGAATGAGGACCACTGGTTGGTCGGTGCGAGTGGAGGAGGCGGGCACTAGAATGACTGAAGTTTAGAGAGGGTGGAAAGAAGAAGTTTGGAGAGTGAGGGAGGGCGCAGAGGAGGGGCAGGGGAGTGGAATGGGCTTCAGGTCGCAGGGCCGGGAGAGGCCCTCTGCGCGGCTGCTGGAGCCGAGGAAAACGCGAATCCGAGAGTGACCGAACTCCCCGAAGTGGGGGCGTGGCCGGCGAGTTAGGCGGAGACGCAGGCGGAGCCTCCGAGTCTGTGCGGGGCGCTGAGAGGGGCCGGTGTGCTTAGATTGTAAGACAACGTGCGGAGTCCTGACCCTGCCAAGGTTCCGGGGCCTCTAGGGTGGCCTGTTACAGCCGATAGCTTGCATTGAGTGAATATTTCTTGTTCATTCGTTCATTCAACAAATGTTGAATGAACGCCCATTGAGGCAGGGCTTCGGAGTCCGGTTGATGAAAGATATTATAAAATAGAGTCCGGCACTTAACTGCTGTGTGACCTCAGACAAATTAGACAACCTCTCTGAGCCGCAGCGTCCTCAATGAAAAGTGAAGATTCCAGAAGATGTACAAAATAACTGCACAGTGCCTGGCAGTGTGTGGATGCCTCTTAAAGTTTGGTAGCTGCTGCTGCTGCTGCTGATGATGATGATGATGACGATGACGATTTTGTGTTAGATATTGTGCTAGGTACTGGGATTCAAGGGTGAAGAAGCCCCGCTATTGAGGAGGTTACAGTCTAGTGGGAGAGACTGAGAAGTAAGCAGACTGCCTGAGGTGAGGGGGCGGGGTGGAGGTAGAGGTGGATTATTAAGAACTAGCCTGGTAGCCAGCAGACCTGGTTGGAGTCTTGACTTGCTACTGACTTGCTGTTTGACCTTGGCCAAATCTCAGTTAAAGGAGGTGAAGGGAGAACGAACATCAAATAAAAGATACCGTAGATCCCTTCCAGCTCTAATTTTTCGGAAACTTCACTTCAGCTTTCTCTTCCCCGGCTTGACTCACACTCTTCCCTGTCTTTGGAATGCCCTTCAAACCATCTCTTTTAAAACTCCTATCCGTCATCATCCCAAATGCCAGCTCTTCCAGGTAGCTTTCTCTGATTTCTTGCCCTCAAGTGGAAAATGTTTTCTCTGGGCTATGATCTTTGTTTCACTTCTGCAGCATGCCATTTATTTGTGTAGTCTCCTGTCTCCCTTCAATAGTAGGTGAAAGCCCTTATTTAACTCCACAGAATCTCACCACACCTCGGATAGACTGGACCAAACTTCAATAGCTGCAGTGATTTGGTTGACATCATTGTATCAGTCAGGGTCCTGGCAGGAAACAAATGGCATTTTGCAAAGATGTGGGCAGGGTGTGGGAAACCACAAGAGAAGCCTGGAACCCTGAGGCTACAACTCCTAGATCTGTCCAATCAGGGGAAAGAACAGTTGCCGAAAAATCCAGACACAGAGGGCCACCTGACAGGAGTCTGACCTTCAGTCAACGGATGCAGTCAGCCTAAGTAAACACCCAGCAAAGGACCTGGGGGATTTATATCTAACTCGCCACCCACCTCCAGTCTCCTGGTGGTGTAGGTCAATGGCCAAGTCCAACCAGAAGCCAGAGGGCAAGGGAGGCTTTTGATATAGTTCATGTCAGTCAGTTTCAGAAAAGGAAAGAGTGCATCTGAGGGGAAAATATTCAGCACAGACACCATGTGGGTGGCTCAGATTTACCCATATCTGAGACGAAGCTTGGAGTATTTTTTTTTTCTAAACTACTACCTATACTAATGGATTCCTGGATAAAATCTTCATAACCTACACATCATCTGTTTTTGCTGAAACTCTGAGAAAACATCTTTCTCTGTCTAGATTGCATCTGTTAGAATGCCTTTGGCCTCAAGGAACAGAATATTTGACAGTAGCTTTAAACATGAGGTCATTTATTATATCTTTAATATAAGTTTCAAGTGCAGATAGTTTCAAGGTTAGTTGAGCAGCACAATCATGTCATCAAGGACCCAAGCTCTTTTTTGTGTTTGCTCTCTGCCCTCACATGTGTGTTAGCGGCCGTCACCTCTTAATTGCAATGTGACTGCCATAGCTCCAGACATCACATCCATAGAGGTCATTGCACAGAGCAGGAAGGGAAGAAAAGGAAGTGCTGTCCACCATTTTTATGAAGGAGAAAAATATTTCCCAGACTTTAGAATCTTCCTTATTGTCCAGAAAATGGTCACATGCAACATCAGACCAGTCACTGGCAAAAAGAGAGGATTTGCCACAGTTCATTAAATTGATCACAAGTCATCCCTAAACAAAATGAGTGTTCTGATGGAGAGAAAAGGGGAAATAGTTGCTAAGTAGGCATCCAACAGTGTTTGCCACATGCCTCAACCATCAATAAGTTATATTCATTCTTGGGCAGAAAACTGCAGTGGTTCAGAGCTTGAGCTTTTGTGTCAGACTGCAAATCCCAGCCTTTCTACTTAGTAACTCTGTGATCCTAAGCAAGTTATTTAACCTTGCCTATCCTCAATTTCCTCATCCACAAAATGGGTTTGATGACAGTATTTACCTGAGCTGTTGTGAGAATTGTATGAAGCTATTTGAGTCAAGTAATTTGAGTCAAGCTATTTGATAATATAGGGTGCAGCATAGAGCAAACAGTACATTTTTATTTTAGTTTGTGCTAAATTGTACTATCTGTGACAAAGCTAAAAACATCATATTAAATTCACCCATCTTAGTAAGCTTTGGTTCAGTTTTTTAAATATTCTAGAAATAAGCTACCCATGCTATTGAATTAATTCTAGTAGGATATTATTTTGGCAATTATTACATAAAGGGGTCATATCATAAGCTTCTGTCTCTAAAATGGCACCTAATTAAATCATCATATTGTATCTATGTTTATCACTACTTTCCAAACCTAATGATTGGTTTAATAGTTGTGATTTCCATTAGGGAATATTAATAAGCCAAACAACATGGAACAAAAATAATAAAAATAAATGAGGCAATTGAATTTGATGATCTCCAAGGTTTCTTTGGGCTATCTCTGTCTAATCTATAGAGATAGAGATAGCTATGTGTGTTAGGCTATTTTTGTGTCATTATAAAGAAATACCTGAGGCTGGGTAATTTATAAAGAAAAGAGGTTTAGTTGACTCACAGTTCTGCAGGCTGTACAAGCATGGCGTTGGTATCTGCTTGGCTTCCTGGTGAGGCCTCAGGTAGGATTCACTCATGGTGAAAGGCGCAGCAGTGGCAGGCACATCACATGGTGAAAGTGGGAGCAAGAGAGGGTGGAGGTGCCACACACTTTTAAACAGCCAGGTCTGGTGTGAACTCACTCATCGCCAAGAAGACAGCACTAAGCCATACATGAGGGATCCGTCCTGTCCCCATGATCCAAACAGTTCCCACTAGGCCCCACCTCCAACACTGGGGATCACATTCAACATGAGATTTGGAGCGGACAAATAGCCAAAACATATCAATATGTTTCACTATGGAAACTTACAAGTTCAGTCCCAAGATGGCTGCAGAAGCTCCAAGTATCACATCCTCACACAATAATGTCTAAAGACTGAAAGGAGAGAAGAGGATATTTCCTTTCCTCATTTCCTTTTTGTAGATCAAGGAAGCCTTTCCCCCAAAGGCCTCCAGGAAGTCTTCTCCTCCAGCTTCTTGGCCACAGTTTCCCGAATTTACTTTACTAAATGAATCTTTGCCAAGGGTAATGAAATATCCTATTACTCCTCCAACATCACCTCTGGTACTCTGAAGGGGGCCCTGCTTCTTCAGCTGCACAATATAGGGACAAAACTTGGGGGAAGGGGTCTCTTAGTAAATATAGGGAGAGGACATTAGCTTTTTGGTAAGCAACCCACATTGTCTGCCACGTGTCCACTGCATTGATTTCCTTCTAATAATTTTTTTTTTTTTTTAGCAAGGTGGAAAGTTTGTTTTGTTTCATAATATTGTGCCTAATGTTTCTAATGACAGTTACGTAAACCCACTCCTGACCGGGCGCAGAGGCTTAGGCCTGTAATCCCAGCACTTTGGGAGGCCAAGGCGGGTGGATCACTTGAGGTCAGGAGTTCAAGACCAGCCTGGCCAATATGGTGAAACCCCGTCTCTATTAAAACTACAAAAATTAGCCCAGCATGGTAGGAGCTACCTGTAATCCCAGCTACTCAGGAGGCTGAGGTGGAAGAATCCCTTGAACCGGGGAAGCAGAGGTTGCAGCGAGCCAAGATTGCACCATTGCACTCCAGCCTAGGCGTTGCAGCGAGGCTCTGTCTCAAAAAACCCACTCTTGGCCGGGCGCAGTGGCTCACACCTGTAATCCTAGCACTTTGGGAGGCCGAGGCAGGTGGATCACCTGAGGTCGGGAGTTCGAGACCAGCCTGATCAACATGGAGAAACCCCATCTCTACTAAAAATACAAAATTAGCTGGGCGTGGTGGCGCATGCTTGTAATCCCAGCTACTCGAGAGCCTGAGGCAGGAGAATCGCTTGAACCCGGGAGGTGGAGGTTGCGGTGAGCCGAGATCGTGCCATTGCACTCCAGCCTGGGCAACAGGAACGAAACTCCGTCTCAAAAAAAAAAAAAACAAAAACAAAAAACAAATCCCACTCTTTTAAGTAGAAAACTTCAGAATGGAGGTATAAATTTCCCATTTTTGAAAGTGACCCATACTTAGTTACTTCTTTGTACAATCAGGGATGCCTCATGGTGGTGCAATGCAGAGTCTATGTGAGTAGTGCCCTGGAGTTATTCATGGCTCTGTGCCAAAACAAGACAAATGGAGGGGGAAATGTTAGATTTTGTTTATATTTATATTCTCACTAGTTTCATGGAAAACTGAATTTCTAGTAACAATAAATCAAACCGTCATTATTTAGAAGAAGTCATTCTCAACTATTGAGGTGGCAGACAGTGGGGAAAAGGGGGAGTGGACAGATAGAACAAATATGCGCCTTCTATACAGAATGTAAGAAAATGTGTCCTGTTTTTTTTCCGACAGATTATTATAATAAAATCATCTTGAGTTGTTAAAATTCTGATCCACAAAATCTTTCGCTGGCTTAGAAAATGTTTATATTTACTCATATAATGGAAATAATATATGTAATGTAGTCCAATATTAATAGCCTAGCCAAATTCAGTATTAATGTTCTATTGTACTTTATATTTTGTTAGTGTTTTTATTTGCCTAGGTTATGTGCCAATTTGTATGCCAATGCTAAAGTATGCTCAATTACAAAAGCAATAACATGGAAATTTTTATTTCACTTAAATAAACTAATTTATTGTTTAAAATCAGTATTACTGTGTTTCTCACTTAAACATGCATTTTTACCCATAGATGCACTTACCTGCAAATGACCAAATGAATCCAACCCAAATTCAGAGAACAACAGCAACATTAAAAATCAGTTTCGGCCAGGCGCAGTGGCTCACGCCTGTAATCCCAACACTTTGGGAGGCTGAGGTGGGTGGATTACCTTAGGTCAGGAGTTCAAGACCAGCCTGACTAACATGGTGAAACCCTATCTCTACTAAAAATACAAAAATTAGCTGGACATAGTGGCAGGCACCTGTAATCCCAGCTACTTGGCAGGCTGAGGCAGAAGAATCACTTGAACCCAGGAGGCGGAGGTTGCAGTGAACCGAGATCCTGCCATTGCACTGTAGCCTGGGCAACAGAGCCAGACTCCATCTCAAAAACAAACCAACAAAAGATCAGTTTCAGTGCCAACATCTTTTGGAAAGGGGAGTTAGTTAAGCAGTTAGGTGTCACATTTGTCTAACAAAACAGGACAAAGAGAACATTGAAAGAAATAGAAAATGCCAAAATGCCCATCTTTCTAATTAAAAGCCACCTTTTCCCCAAAGCTGGCCTGGATTTCCTATAGGTGGATGCCATCTCTTCCTTCTCCAATGTTGTTTCTATCTATGTGTTTTATCTTTTCCAGTAGACCTCAAGATCCCTGAGGGCAAGATCTCTTTTTGATTCATTTGTGTATCTCTCATTGAGCTGGGTGCTTTGTCTTTGGTGCAGTTAGCACACATTCATTTATAGCAATGAACAGATTTACAAGGCCCTTCCTTTCATAGGGAAGAAGACAGTAAACCTGAAACAAGTAAATTATCAAGATAATTTCAGGTAGGTGGCCGGGCATGATGGCTCACGCCAAGGCAGGTGGATCACTTGAACCCAGGAGTTTGAGACCAACCTACGCAAGATGGCGAAACCCCATCTCTACAAAAAATACAAAAATTAGCCAGGCATGGTGGCACATGCCTATGATCCCAGCTACTCAGGTGGCTGAGGTGGGAGGATCACCTGAGCCATAGGCGGTCGAGGCTGCAGTGAGGTGTGATCAGGCCACTGCACTTCAGCCTGGGCGACAGCGTAAAACCCCATCTCAAAAAAAAAAAAAAGATAATTTCCGGTAGTAATAAATATAAATGAAACAGAATAAGTGTAAGTGATTGAGTGGTTAAAAGTAGACACAGGCTTCATTAGATAGAGGGCTTAGAGAGAGGGCTTCAGGGAAAGTAACAGTTGTGATGAGACCTGAATGACAACGAAAAGTGAGCCATATGAAGATATAAGTCCAGCACATTCCAGAGCTACACGAAGACCTTAGGTAGGCCTTTGTCTGAATGAATGTAAGGAACAGAAAGAGTGCTGGAGTGGGGTTATGGAGGAGAGAGTGGTAGGAAATGAAATCAGAGAGGTAGGCCAGATCACATAAAGCTTTTTAGGTCAAAGTAAGGAATTTGGAACTTATTCTGAGCACAGTGAGAAGTTTTAAAGAGAGAAATGGCACAATCTGGTTTACATTTTAGGCCTAATTGCTATGATTCTGATTGCTATGTTGAAAAGGATGGGTGGGGGTGACCGTGGAAATAGAGAAGGCAGACAGAAACCTAGAATGAGAACCCACTGAGAGATGACGGTGGCTTAGACCAGGGTAGAAATAATGCAGATGAAAATCTGTTGAAGGCACTGTGGAAACCAGAAATTATAGCTTTAATTTTCTAGACTGATCATAGCTAAATAAACATACATTACAATTGTACTTAATAAGGAATTTTGTGGAGTGTAATTGTTTTGTCGAAATGTCCTTTCCCCATAAGATAAGGAGGAGGACACTAGAAAGTAAAAAGTGAGGAAAAGTTCTTAATTAAGTTTAAATTTATACAGGTTCTTTCTTTTATTATGTTTATTCAGAAGAGCTTCCAGAGAGATGTAATGTTAATTTCAAGGTTTTTGTTTAATCTCTTAAGAAAGTAACATCCACTCAAAGCGCATGATGACTTAAAGTTTATGAAACAACATTTATTGTTCCTTTAATCTATGGAATGTATTATAGGAAGTAGAATTTGTTTCTTAAATTATAAACTAACTCGCGAGCCTTGTTTTTTAAAACAGCTCTGACACCATATAAAATCATTTAGGTTATTTGACTAGTTAGAAAACTTCAAATTTTTTAGTCTTATTTTCCCACTGCAGACTGGAAGCCAACAGTGCCTGTGGCAGATTCCAATACAAAGCACAAACTGAGGCTCCTTTACTTCAACAGAAGGAAAATTCTCATTTACTTGGCTAAACTTAGGTGTAGTGCTTCCAGACACACACTCACAAAATTTCACGTAAATATGATTGGAAAAATACCACATGAGCTTAAAATAAACACACGCCATTCAAAGACAGGATACTGTGGTCTTTTCTACACTAACAATTACTCTACACTAACAATGGCTCCACGTATGATTTTTCAGCTTTACAGTGATGCAAAAGCAATATGCATTCAGTAGAAACCATAATTCAAGTACCATACAACCATATAGTTTTCACTTTCAGTACAGTATTCAATAAATTACATGAAATATTCAACACTTTATTGTAAAATAGGCTTTGTGTTAGATGATTTTGCCCAATTGTGGGCTAATATAACTGTTCTGAGCATGTTTAAGGTAGGGTATGCTAAGCTTATGATGTTTGGTAGGTTCAGTGTATTAAAAGCATTTTCAATTTACTGTATTTTCAAATTACAATGAGTTTAACCAGGACGTAACCCCATCATAAGTCAAGGAGCATCTGTACTTACAAAGGAATCAAAGTAAGGTCTGTACTGAATTTGCCTTCATTCAAAAATAAAGAGTAATCCAAAAGAAGACACATATGTGCTCAACAGCTATGTGAAAAAATGCTCAATATCATTAATCATCAGAGAAGTGCAAACTAAAATCACAATGAGATATCACCTCACACCTGTCAGAATGGCTATTATCAAAAAGATGAGGCTGGGCGCAGTGGCTCATGCCCATAATCCCAGCACTTTCGGCGGCCACGGTGGGAGGATCACTTGAGCCCAGGAGTTCAAGACCAGCCTGGCAACATAGTTAGACCCTGTCTCTACAAAAAACAATTTTAAAAATTAGCCAGGCATTGTGGCATGAGCCTGTGGTCCCAACTACTCAGGAGGCTGAGGTGGGAGGACCATTTGAGCCCAAGAGGTCAAGGCTGCAGTGAGCCATGATTATGCCACTGCTCTCCAGTCTAGGAGACAGAGCGAGATCCTATCTGGAAAAAAAAAAAAAAAAAAAAAAAAAAAGATGAAAGGTAATAAGTGTTGGTGATAAGGATGTAAAGAAAACCCTTGTATACTGTTGATAGGAATGTAAATTAGTATAGCCACTATGGAGACAGTATGGAGATTCCTCAAAAAAAATGAAAAATAGAATTACCATATGATACCATATGATCCACCAATCCCACTTCTGAGTATATATCCAAAGGATTTGAAATATCTGCACTCTCTTGTTTGTTACAGCAATGTTCACAATAGTCAAGATGTGGAATCAACCTAAGTGTTCATCAGTAGATGAATGGATAAAGAAAATGTGATATATATATACCTATATATATATATATATAAAAAATGGGATAATACTATTCAGCCCTAAAAAGTAAAAAGAGGGAAATTCTGTCCTTTGTGACAACATGGATGAACCTGTAGAACATTATACTAAGTGAAATAAGCCAGGCACAGAAAAACAAATACCACGTGTTCTCATTTATATGTGGAATATAAAACAATCAAACTCATAGAGTCAGAAAGCAGAATGATGTTTACCAAAGTCTGGGGGGTGGGGAGAATGGGGAGATGTTGGCCAAATGATACACTGTTTCAGTTAGACAGGAAATAAATTATAAGTATTTGAGGTGATGGATATGTTAATTAGGTTGATTCAATCATTCCAATGTGTGTGGCTGTGTGTGTTATATATATATTGTGTATATATATACACACACACATAACATCACTTTGTACCCCATAAATATATATAATTACAACTTGTTGAAATTCAATAATATTTTTTAATAGAAAGTGATCTTTCTGAGTTTGGGATGAGGGAGGGAGATGAATTTCAGTCCAGAATCAGGGTAACATTCTAGCTAACATGGGTTCTGATGAGATGCTTCTATGCTTAGAACCCAAAATTAATCTTAGCAGATTTAAATATACAATAACTGTCCAGCCACAGTCTGACAGGCACAACTTGGACAAAGAAAGTGACAGATTATATCAGCAGCAGGCCTTCAGAACCATTCATACAAACGATACATGGTTAATTTTCAAGTTTGCCTTTTCAGCCTTGGTGTGTTTGAGAATGTTTAAGAGTTAAGAAATTGAAATTTTCAAGTTGCAAGCTGCTATGGACTGAATTGCATCCTCTCCAGGTTCATAAAGCCCTGACCTCCAATGTGGAAATAGGGTTTTGGGGAGGTTATTAAGGTTAAATTAGCTGATAAGGGTGGAGTTCTAATCTCATCTCTTTCCCCGCTCTCTTCCTCCCACCATGAGATGACACAGAGAAAAAGGCAGCTGTCTGTAAGCCAGGACGACAGCCATCACCAGAAACTGGCCATGCCGCTGCCCTGATCTCAGACTTCCAGCCTCCAAAACTGTGAGAAAATAAATTTCTGTCATGTCAGCCGTTGAGTCCACGGTTTTTTGTTATGGCAGCCTGAGCTGACTAAGACACAAGTAGTTACAGTGATCCTTTCCAAATAATGAGTGAGATCTTGTCTGTCTTTGCTTAACACTGCATTGTATTACCATTTCACTCTGAGTAAAAGCCATTGTTCCTACAATGACCAACAGGCCCTACCTGATGTGGACCATTTTCATCCCCAGCCATTATCCATTTATCTCTGATTTCATTCATTACTGCCCCCTAAATTCTCCCACCTGACTCCAGCCCAGCTATCCTGGCCTTCTTATAATTCATGCTACATGCAGGCATGCTTCTGCCTAAGCTCTCCCTCTGCCTGGAGTGCTCTTCCCCCAAATATCTGCATGGCCCATTCCCTCACCTCCAACTCTTTGATCAGTTGTCACTTCTCCATGGCCTGTACTCTGACCTTTCTATTTCAAAATGCAACATTCTCCCAACCCTTAACCCTCCTTGTACAGCCCTCTCTAGCTTTTCTTTTCTTTGTCCACAGCATTTACGCCTTTCTAATGTACTATACATTTCACGTGCTACTGATAGGTGACAAAGTGCTAGCAGCCCTCACTCTCAGCCCCTCCTCGGCCTCAGCGTGCACTTTGGCGGCGCTTGAGGAGCCCTTCAGCCTGCCACGGCACCGTGGGAGGCCCTCTCTGGGATGGCTGGGACCGGAGCCTCCTCCCTCTGGCTTGCAGGGAGGTGTGGAGGGAGGCGCGGGCGGGCACCAGGGATGCGGTCACAGGCCAGTGTGAGTTCTGGGGGCGCGGGCTCGGCTGGCCCTGCACACGGAACGGCCGGCTGGCACCGCCGCCCCAGGGCAGTGAGGGGTTTAGCACCCGGGCCAGTAGCTGCATTGGTTGTGCCTGGTCCCCCAACAGTGCCTGCCTGCCGGCGCTGCACTCAGATTCTTGTGGGGTTTGGCTGCCTCCCGGCGGGGCAGGCCTGGGGACCTGCAGACCGCAGTGTCTGAGCTCCTCCCCCTGCGGTGGCCTCCCGCGTGGCCTGAGCCTCCCCAACTGGCACCACCCCCTGCTCCATGGAGCGTGGTCCCATCCACAGCTCAAGGGCTGAAGAGCGCAGGTGTGGCTTGGGACTGGCGTGGCTCGGCCTGCGCCCTGGTGGAGGATCCATTGCATGAAGCCAACTGTGCTCCTGAACCGGATGGGGACTTGGAGAACCTTTATATCTAGCTGGAGGATTGTATGTGCACCAATCAGCACTCTGTGACTCTGTGTCTAGCTCAAGGATTGTGAATGCACCAATCAGCACTCTGTGTCTAGCTCAGGGTTTGTGAATACACCAATCAGCACTCTGTGTCTAGCTCAGGGTTTGTGAATACACCAATCAGTACTCTGTGTCTAGCTCAAGGTTTGTAAACGCACCAATCAGCACTCTGTCAAAACGGACCAATCAGCTCTCTGTAAAGTGGACCAATCAGCTCTCTTTAAAATGGACCAATCAGCAAGATGTGGGTGGGGCCAGATAAGGGAATAAAAGCAGGCTGCTCAAACTAGCCAGTGGCAGCTTGCTGGGGTCTTCTATACTATGGGAGGGTTGTTCTTTTGCTGTTTGCAGTAAGTCTTGCAGCTGCTTACTCTTTGGGTCCACAGCCTGTAAGAGCTGTAAGACTGAGCATGAAAGTCTGCAGCTTCACTCCTGAAGCCAGTGAGACCACGAACCCACTGGGAAGAATGACAACTCCAGATGCGCTCCCTTTAAGAGCTGTAACACTCACCACGAAGGTCTCTAGCTTTATTCCTGACAGCAAAACCATGAACCCACCAGAAGGAAGAAGCTCCAGACACACCTGAATGTTTGAAGGAACAAACTCCGAATACACCATCATTAAGAAGTGCAACACTTACGGCGAGGGTCTGTGGCTTCTTTCTTGAAGTCAGTAAGACCAAGAACCCACCAATTCTGGACACCCTACAACTATTATTTTGTATGTCTCTACTCTAGAATGTAAGTTTCAAGAGGGAAGGGGTCTGTGTTTTGTTCACTGATTTGTTCCTGATGTCTAGAAGAGTTTCTAGGTCATAGAAGGATCTCAATAAATACTTGTTTACACAAGTATTTTAAGACATTTTAGCTATGCTAGGTAATTGAAACTTCATGATTTTTAAATAATTCAATCTATAATCCTATGAGGTAATCATTATATGCCTACTTTTAATGGGTCAGAAAGTTTACTATAGTCACAGGTTTCTCAATTGTAAATCAAAACTTGAATTCAGATGTTTTTGCTTCTCATTTAGCTTTCATTCCTATATCATGGTAGTTGTATTCAGACATTTCATAGTCAAACACAATGTCAAAATACCCAGGTTAAGAAACAATGATCACCATTACAACTGCATCAAAATGGTTACAATTAAAAGGACTGACCCTGTTAAGTGTTAGCAAAAAATGCAGACTTGGAAAATCCCATACAATAAGAATATAACATGATTCAACCACTTTGGTAAACTGGTGGATTCTACTAAAGTTAGCATATGTGTACTCTATAACCCATCAATTCTATTTCTGGGTATCTATCCAACAACAATGAATACGTAGATCCTCTAAAACATCTATACGAGAATTATAATAGCCTGAACCTGGAAGCAGTCCAAGTGTTCATTATGACTAGAATGGTTAAATAAATCTTGGGATATTCTTACAATAGTATATACTATACCACACAGTAAGGTAAGAAAAAATTAATCTGCACGTAATGAAATGGACAAATATCCCAGCACTGTGGGGGGGCCAAGGCAGGCAGATCACTTGAGCCCAAGAATTCGAGACCAGACTGGGCAACCTGGTAAAACCCAACCTCTACAAAAATACAAAAAAATTTGCCGGGCATGGTGGGGCGTGCCTGTAGTCTCGAAGCTACTTGGGAGGATGAGATGGGCGGATCACGTGAGCCCAGGAGGTTGAGGCTCCAGTGAGCCATGATCACACCACTGCACTGCAGCCTAGGTTACAGAGTGAGACCCTGTTTCAAAACAAAAAGATAACTATCACAGGCATAATTTTTAAGCAAAAGAAACCTGACACAAAGATCACTATGTGATTCCATGGATATGAATTTCAAGAATGGGCAAAGCTAGTAAATGGTGATTCAGGTCAGAGTAATGATTTCCTTTGACGGAGTATTGACTGAAGGGGGCACAAGGGACCTTCCTAGGGTTCTGACAGTGTTCTATATCTGATCTGGGTGTGTTTTACAGAGGTATAAACGTATGTGGAAATTAATCTGGTTGTACACTTAAGATTATACACTTTATTACATAAGATGTATATGTAGATATATATACCAATGGAGAGAGTTTTTAAAATGAATAGTATTTTAAAATGTTTTAAATGAGTTCTAAAATGAGGAAATAATGGATTAAATGATTAGAACACCTGGTTAGCCATGAAAAAAAATGTTGATCCTTGATTCCTACCATATTTCTTACTTAAAAATAAATTTCAGATGATCAAATATTTAAATATAAAAAACCCAAAGAGTACTAGAAAAAAGATGATAAAATTAATTTGTAATATTGGAGGAAGGAAGTCTTTCTGATCAAGATACAGAACACAGGATAATCTTAAGGAAAGTTTATTAAATTTGATTACAAAAAATTTAAATGTATATGTGGCCAAATAATTACCATAAACAAAGTTTATGGTAATGACATACATTTTATTTCTTGGACCTATGAAATAAATAAGTAAAAATGACAATCTTGGAACAAATATTTATAATATTTGTTGACAGAGACAATTTTCTTCTTATACAAGGAACCCTTATAAATCAATAAGCAAGCAAAACAAAATAAATAATCCAGTGGAAAAACAGGCTAAATGAGATTACAGAAAAAAACTGATTTTAAACATATAAAAAAGCCTCATTTTAAAATAATAATAAAATTCCATTTTTTACCTAACACATTAGCAAGGATCAAAAAGTTTGATAATATGTTGCTGAAATGAGACTATAAATCAGTATAGTTCTTTGGTGGGCAACATGCCAGCATTAAAATTTTTAAATTTTCATTGCAGTTTCACTACTAGGAATTTTCAAAGACTTACATACTAGCATGCACATTGTAGCACTGCATGTAGTAGAGAATGTCTAGAATAGCGGCTGGTTAAATGCATTGTGATGTATACATTCAATGGACTAATATGTAGAATGAAGTAGAGCTTCACATGCTGATGTGGAAAGATTTCCTAAAATATATTTTAAAGGTACAGAACTTTTTGCTCCTATTTGGAATAAAAAGGGGAAAATAGTGGATATACATATTTGCATGTACATGCCCATGTTCCTGTGAAGGATGTATAAGAACTGATGGCTGTAGTTGTCTCTGGGCAGTGTGACTAGGAGACTGAAAAGGAGAAATGTTTTTTCACAAAATGCCCTTTGCACTGTGAATTAGTAGTAGTAGTATTAGTAGTAGTATTTTCACTAAGTATATATATGTTACATGAAACTGAAAACATTATGTTCAAGAAAGAGGGGGAAGCGGAGTGAAAGGGAGGAGTTGGAGGAGAGGGAAGAGCAGGTGGTAGAGGAAAAAGAAAAATAATCAATACCTCCACTTCTCCATGTCCCCGCATTACCTAGCCCTGTGTCTTACAGATAGTGTGCTGAATAAATAAAACTCCCAAATTTACTAGTCTTGAATCTTGTCCAAGCCTGAGTTCAATGTGTTTAACATAGATTAACCTTTTAAAATCAGACTATTTCGGATATGAGATACTCAGGCTAGGGAATTCTCTGTTTCTTAGAGGTAGTTTATGCTGGTAAGATACTAGAGTTTACCTCGTGTAACTGGCTTTAGAGAAGATGAAGGATAAATCAACACGGATGGAAAAACATGATCACACCAAAGCAGCATGCTACCTATCTGAAGCTAAAAATGGACCTGTTGAACTTACTAGAAAAAGATCTATTAGCAGAAATTCCATCAACGTTGGTTTTGGAGAGATTTGGGATTCAACTGATTTCTAGGTTTCAGGTGGCTTGCAGAGGAGGTTCTAGCCCATGTTTATCTTGATCTAGGAGGTTAATCTATATCAAAAGGAAGTTGTTTTAACGTGAATCTTAACAAAGTTTTACAGAATATTAATAAAGCAACAGCCAATATAAATAGGAAGTAAGACTTGGGAAATTATCAGGAATTCAGTTTTGAATGTATGTGTCAAGTTGGCTGATTTTTAAAAGTTTGGTAAAAAACATGAGGAAAATACTCCTCTAGCATGAATAAGATTCCTTCTAGTCGTAAGAGTAGAAAAACAAGAGTATAAACAATTGACATACAGATTTGTTGAAGTTTAGAAACAACAATGTAGTTATATTTTTATAACCAAAATTACAACCTTTCCTAGTTGTAAAAGTAGTGTGCAGCGAATGCAGCATAGTTGAACAAAGGACAAGCTTATTTAAGGGGCCAAAATTCCCAGTTCTAGAAGAATGTGATGCCCAGACCTTTGGGGACCTTATACTGCCTGTACTCAGCTAAACCGGAAGCATGCTGTTGCTGCTTCCATCACCACCAGAGCAGAAACAAATACTGCGGAAGCATTGTGACCTGTAGAGACATTCTCCCACCTTCTTTTAGTTTTCATGTCATCCCTTAGAGGCAGAAATGCATTCTCTTGATTTCTTTTCATGGATCTCGGCAAAATGCTTATGTAACAGCTTGGCCTTTTCACAAAAATTAAGCTCTGTGCTAGGACAAGTTGCTAGTTGTATAAATAATTCTAAACTTTGAAACCCCAAAATACATTATTCTAAAGGTCTTGAGTGTTCATTCAGATTATAAATTGTGACATTTGTGCAGAAACCAATCTGGATTGAATCCAAGGATATCCAGTGTGGCTGGAGCAGAGACGTCTACGGAGACAGAAGGTCACAGAAAGGATTATGAAAAGAAGGTTGGAAGAAACTTGGACTGTATTTGGTAATTATGGAATGCCCTGGTGCATTATAGAATAGAATAATAGCGTAATCAAAGTAGTGCTTTTAGGCCAGGAAAGATATGAGAAATTGAAAGAGAAGAAATCATTTTTTAAGAAATTGTATATGTAATGAATGATGTCAGGAAAGCATTACGAATTGTTACCAGTAGTTGAGTAGTTATCTCTTGAGCGATAGAATTATCACTGCTTTGTGTTTATCTGTGTTGTCTACTTTCATTGAGAATGTATGACTTTGTGTTGCTTTGCTTTAAAGAAGTCCTAAATTAGGTAAACATTTATTTTCTAATTGAAAAATTCAAACAAATACAAAAGAAAAGAATAAAATGAACCCCATACACCTGTCACCCAGATTAAACAATTACCAAGATTTTGCTGTATTTTCTTTCTTTCTTTTTGTTTCTTTACCAATGTCTTGCCCCTGTTCCTGAATCTTGCTTTTCAGCACAGAGAGATGTCCCAGACTCCTCTTAATTTCCTGCCACAGCCCTGAAATCAGTCCATCTTTCAAGGTCCTCTGTGTCCTCTCAGTGGGTTGAAAATTGTTTTAAGAAACAAAGGTATAAGCTGACAGAAATCTTACACAGAGGTGATCCCTGAACAATTATGGGTGTTATCCTTCTGAGAGTTGTAGAGAAAGTAATTAAAATAGCATAAAATAAATAAGAGTAAATTCACTTTAATAAACGTACTAAAATGAATCTGCTTTAAAACAAAACGTTTGTCAGCATTAAAAACTTACCTTGTTGGTAACCCTGCTCCTGAGTTGATTTCCTCAATTTAAGAAATATTTAGCATCTTTGTGATCTTTTGAATAAAAGTTTTAAGCCTGATCTTGCCAGATAAAATCTAGCATCTTTTAAACAAGGACCTTCATTTCGTTTTCATAACTCTTAGCAAAATGCTAAGTAACATCTAATACCTTCACCTTACTGTTTAGAACAGTTTTCATTCTCTAGTTTAGCCTAAACAAATAAAGCCCTACCCTGTCTCCACCCTGGTCTCGGACTTCCAGCCTCCATAACTATAAACAATAAACATCTGTTTAAGGTAACCAGTGTATGGCGTTTCGTTATAGCAGCCAGAGCTCACTAAGACAATGTATAAACATATATGTTTAAATAGTAATAGCTAAAGCATAAGAAGTGTTTACCATGCACCAGGTGCTATTCTTAAATCCTTTTCATATGTTAACACTTTTAATCCTGAAAAAAAAAACTACGAAGCAGGCACCGATTGCCTTAATTTTTATAAATAAGGACACTGAGGAATAAAGGGTGAATAAATAGGAAGCCCAAGACCAGTCGTCTATGACATGACACAGTCAGAATTTGAATCCAGGCAATCTGGCATCAAACTCGCTCAGGGCTCTTTTTTCTCCCTAACAAATAGAAAAACCCTGAATCTCAAAACCACAGCTACAGAGAAATTACTGTTTAAGAGTGAAATACCAGAGTCCTTCATTTTAAAAGCGAAAACAAAACAAAACAAAAACAAGGTGCCATCACCATTATATTGTCAGGCTAACCCAATCATTCAGTTAACAGTTGCATGGTTTTTACCCAGGAAAGAACTAAAACGTGTTTATTGTTTACAGGTGCAGTTTTCACATTGCATTATGTAAACTCCATGTGGGCAGGAACAATACTTTCATCTTTGTATCTCAATCACTCCTTGTAGATAGGAGGTAAATAACATATAAAATGAATACTTTTTGAATGAACTAAAGTTGATAAAGCACTAGATTTTGAAAGTCATGCATATTGCATCATGATACCTGTGTGCAGATGACCACATGTTGTCTAAATTTGGACACTTAAAATTTTTT
This sequence comes from Mandrillus leucophaeus, assembly GCF_000951045.1. NCBI lineage: Eukaryota > Metazoa > Chordata > Mammalia > Primates > Cercopithecidae > Mandrillus > Mandrillus leucophaeus. Next base: position 2,629,311 of record NW_012106919.1, on the reverse strand, counting down.
TTGTTTTTGTTACTGTTCCTCAAATTCCTTTTTACCCAAATCTGGACACAAATGAAAGAGGATACTAGTACTAATTACACCAGGACAACAACCCTTCTTATTTGAACAGTTTTGCTGCATAAACCAGAACTGAACAAAAATACTGAGTCCCAAGGCACGGTAATGTGTGAAGGTGTTATTGTACCACATTAAAAAAAAAATGCTATGCTATTTTATAGCATAAATTTGTCACATATACCTGCAGCTCCTTTCTCATTACCCTTTTTTTTCTTTTTCTTTTTTTTTTTCTTTTTTTTGACAGTCTGGCTCTGTTGCCTAGGCTGGAGTGCAGTGGCAAGATCAGAGCTCACTGCAACCTCCACTTCCCAGGCTCAAGTGATCCTCCCACCTCATCCTCCCAAGCACCTAGAACTATAGGTACGTGCCACTATGCCCAGCTAATTTTTAATATTTTTAGAGAGAGGGTCTTGCCCTGCTGCCCAGGCTGGTCTCAAACTCCCAGGCTCAAACATTCCCCCTGCTTTAGCCTCCCAAAGTGCAGGGATTACAGGCGTGAGCCACCGCACCTGGCCTCTTTACCTATTTTTATGACTTCTCAGTAAAAACTTTTCCTGCCATCTTTTAAGTCCTTTATTTACACTGCTGTTTTAAACAACGTAAGTATCTGCAGATATCTACCTAAACATTTAGTCTTTGTTCTTTAGATAAAATTTTAAAGTAAACTGTAAATACTATACAGTATTTTCATAGTCAAACTCTAAAAGCTCTTTTATGTGTAATTCCAATTTTTAAGGTTTTCTAAACTTTGGGCTCATCTACATATTTTAGAGGTGGCAAAACTTTGTAGACCAAGCCAGAGAGGTATCCTTTCTAGTAAAAAAAAAAAAAAAAAAAAAAAGGGGTGGGTTTTATCTTTTAATTTTTGTCTCTGATCAAAAGACCAACATTTATGGTTTCTATGAACTCCTTTTTTATTCTAGCATTTTGAAGATAGTGTTGGTGAAAATTTGGCTGTTTACATCCTTATAAATGATTTAACTTTCCTGTTTTGTCAACTCAGCCGTTTAGGTCTCTTATAAGTCAGAGCAAGGATATAATATCATTTGTGGTATTATTTGCAAACATGAAAGGAAATCACTGTGGCTCACAGACACCACTTACATTCCATCGTCGACAAGGAAGCAAAAAACATAGCATGGTATAGATTTAAATGGTTTGCCTGGTGTTCCATAAAACATTTGTTTCATTTACTTCTCCAAGTCTGTGCAATTCAGCTCAGCTACTGTGAAGCAGAAAATATTATCAATTAGAGGCACAGTATGTTAGTCCTGAATCACAGGGCTTCAGTACCCTGGTGTGTTATGATATCCAAGTTCTACCCTGCTCCCCGCCCCAGCAGACACATCACAGCAGGAAGGGATGTATTCAGAGGCTAGATGTGTACTGAAAATTAATAGAAGAATTGAAAAGGCAAAAACTTAAGAAATAGAAGTTTTTTATAAGGTAAAAATGTGGAAAACCATAATATGACCCCCAACTATTGCATCTTTTAGTATAGTAAGACTAGATCTCTAAATTGACAAAATTGGGAATGACAAACAGGTCACTTAGGCCCTCACCTCAAACTCAATATATCTAAAATTGAACTTTTGCTAATCCTTTCTTTCCCATCTAACTCCAAATTCTCCGTCGATGATGGCAAGACTACCCAGCAAAGGCTAGAAATTGAAGTCATCTTAACCGAAGTCCAAGCCTCTTTCATTCCCATGGCAATCAGTCTGTATGTGCTGTAGGTAATTTTGCTTTGAAGTATTTCTGGAATCTGATGTTTATTCTTCATTTTCATTGCCTCACTCTAATCCAGACCTCCTCTGATTTGTTTCTGGACCATCAGAACAACTTTCCAGCTTGTCCTTCTAGCGGCACATAATCTTCCACTTTTAATCCATCTTATATACTTTGTAAATGGCAAATTAATCTACCCTAAACACAACTTTCACTTTCCTCTATAGGGAGGCTCAACAGCTCATGGACTTCAAGACCCTCTGTGATCTGTTTTCCCTTATGTCCTCCTCAATATACATTTTTTTTTTCCAAGACAGAGTTTTGCTCTTGTTGCCCAGGCTGGAGGGCAATGGCACAGTCTCGGCTCACTGCAACCTCTGCCAGCGTAGTTCAAGAAATTCTCCTGCCTCAGCCTCTCAAGTAGCTGGGATTACAGGTGACTGCTACCAAGCCCAGCTAATTTTTGTATTTTTAGTAGAAACAGGGTTTCACCATGTTGGTCAGGCTGGTCTCGAACTCCTGACCTCAGGTGATCCGCCTGCCTCGGCCTCCCAAAGTGTTGGGATTACAGGTGTGAGCCACTGTACCTGGCCTCAATTTTATCTCATTGGTTCTGAATATTTTTTCTGTGATGTGGTCAAGGCCTTTTCTACACAAGCCCACAAACAAACAATAATCCCTGCTAGCTATTCCTTGGCCTTCTTGCCTGGCATGCCCTCTTTTTCCCCTGTATCATTTAAAATTCAGCAACAAGTTCAAACCCTAGTTCCAACCCTTGCTTTTTCTGAATTATGTCGTTTGACCAACATCTGACTGTTTTTTTCAATAAGCAAAGCACTGTGCTATCACAGTGTATAGTTCATTCAACCCTGAATGAGGACGTACAAAGGTCATAGTGCTGGAGGGTAGGCTCCCATGTCAGATATCCTCTTTTGAGAATGTGACATTGGGTGAGTTATTTAATCTTTCCTAGCCTCAGTTTATTAATCTGTAAAATGGGGATAATAATAGGACCTACTTCATGGAGTAGGTGCTATTAGGTTGAGAGAAGAAATAAGACAATCCAAATGAAATACTGAACATTATGCCAGATACGGCAGTGCCCGATAAATGTTATCTGTTATAATTCATTAGACATTTGCTGAGTCCAGGCTCATGGGCTCTACCTACAGGGGTTCACGATCCAGGGGAAGAGAGAGACTTGATGTGTGCATGTGCAGGACTGGGGAGGTGGCCTTGAGGATGGCACTGAAAGGTAGTGGTGCCTTTAACCAAGGTAACTAAGGAACTCAGGAGGACAGTTGGGTTAGTGAAGAAAGGATACTGTGGTTAGTTAGGAAGATGTTAAGTTTAAGGTGCTAGCAGGACATCAGTGAAACCATGCTTGTCACCTATATTCAGTTTTCCCCTCCAGATCTGCTTTCCATCCTTCCCCATCTGCCCTGGGCCTCAGGAGTACTGATCTGAAGGGCTATAGCCATAGCCTCCTGTGCCTCTGGCTTCTGTTTGAGTTTAGCTGATGGGGAGCCTAGCAGGAAATAAGGAGGGGGAAGAATGGAGCCGGGGTATTTATTTCTCTGGTTTCTTCCCAGCGAGACCACCGTCAGGCTGGCTGCATCCCTTGAGAGGAAATCACAGTTCTCTCAAAGCAGCCTACTCTTCCCAACTTTCTCTCCTTCTTGGTTCTGGTAATTTCTCCCTCCTCTTATCCTTTCAGATTCAGGGCTGGTAAAAGCCCAGCTCACAGTAGCCCCTCATGGTTCTCCTCTCGCCTAAATCTTTGTAAGTAGACTCTTTGCAAACAAACCCTCTCTGAATTATCCCAATTTAAATGTGCCTTCTGTTTCCTGTTGAGACGTTGAGTGATATACCGTGTTGGTCTGGCCATTTGGATTTCAGGTCTAGAATTTGGAAGAGAGATTAGGATTGAAAATACAGATTATGGAGTCCAGGTGAAATAGGGAGAGTGAATGAGATTGCTAACTGAGGGGAAGTAGATGGGGAATGAGCATTAAAGGCAGACCCTGGGGGACTTCTGTCTACTCCAAACAGTGAGTTAAAGAACACTTCGAGAGTGAAAGTAATAATTTTTCTTATGACTCAGATCCTCCTAACAACCATCAGGCCCTGTTGACACCGTAAACTCAACATTTCCCTTCCAGAAGATGTAGAAATGTTATAATCCTACTGATGGGGCAGTCATTTAAAAACATTGTCAGGGTACTTGACAACTTGGACTTGTCTTGGAAATAGATTCTGAGTAAATTATGCATACCTTTATGTATAGGAACTTAATTTTTCTAATTTTTTAGTTTTATTTTTTAATAGGCAATGCATTGACATAATTCAAAAAGTAAAAATAAAAATAAAAAGATACACATTGAGAGTGGCTTTTCCACCTGTCCCACTTACCTTATTTCTCATCCCCCTCTTTCTATAGTACCATTTCCTATAAATTGCTTGTAAAATATACAGGTATATCTTAAAGATATTGTGGGTTCAGTTTCAGGCAATCACAATAAAGCAAGTATCACAATAAAGTGAGTCACACAAAATTTTGTTTCCCAGCACATCTAAAAGTTATGTTTACACTATTCTTTAGTCTATTAAGTGTGCAATAGCATTATGTCTTTAAGAACAATACACATACATTATTTTTTAAATACTTTATTGCTAAAATATCCTAACAAACATCTGAGCCTTCAGCAACTCCTAATCTTTTTGCTGGTGGAGGGTCTTGCCTTGATGTGGATGGTTGCTAACTTAACACAGTGGTGGTTGTTGGAGGTCGGTGGCTGTAGCAATTTCTTAAAATAAGATAACAGTGAAGTTTGCCACTTTGACTCTTCCTTTCACTAAAGATTTCTCTGTAGCATGTGATGCTGTTTGATGCTTTTGCCCACATTAGAACTTCTTTCAAAATTGGAGTTAATCCTTTCAAACCCTGCCACTGCTTTACCAACTAAGTTTATGTAATACTCTAAATCTTTTGTTGTCATTTAACAATGTTCATAGCGTCTACACCAGGAGTAGTTTCTATTCAAGAATCTACTTTCTTTGCTCATCCATAAGAAGGAACTCCTGATCTGTTCAAGTCTTATCACGAGATTGCAGCCATTCAGTCCCATCTTCAGGCTCCACTTCTAATTCTAGTTCTCTTGTTATTTTCACCACATCTGCAGTTATTGCCTCTAATGAAGTCTTGAGCCTCTCAAAGTCACCCATGAGAGTTGGAATCAAATTCTTCCAAATTGGTATTAATGTTGATATTTTGACTTCTTACCCATGAATTATGAATGTTCGTAATGTCATTTAGAATGATGAATCTTTTCCAGAAGGTTTTCAATTTGCTTTGCCCAGATCCATAGAAAAAAATCACTATCTGTGGTAGCTATAGCCTTACCAAATGTATTTCTTAAATAATAAGACTTAAAAGCCTAAATTACTCCCCAACCCATGGGCTGCAGAATGGATATTGTGTTAGTAGGTATGAAAACAACATTCACCTCCTTGTACATCTCCATCAGAGATAATTCTGTAGACCCCAGGATTTTCAGAATGTCAAATAAGCATTGGCTTCAGCTGTTGCACTATCACCAGCATTATCACCAGCTGGATCCCCTAAGAGGAGAGCCAGCCTGTCCTTTGAAGCTTTGAAATTAGGCATTGACTTCTCCTCTCTAGCTATGAAAGTCTTAGATGGTGCCTTCTTCCAATAGAAGGCTGTTTGGTCTACATTGAAAATCTGTTGTTCAGTGTCACCACCTTCATCAACTATCTTAGCTAGATCTTCCAGATCACCTGAGGCAGCTTCTACCTCAGCAGTTGCACTTTTCTATTTTGGAGATGGCTTCTTTCTGTAAACCTTATGAACCAACCTTGGTTAGCTTCAAACTTTTCTTCTGCAGCTTCCTCACCTCTCTTAGCCTTAATAGAACAAAAGAGAGTTAGAACCTTGCTCTGGATTAGGCTCTGGCTTAAGGGAATATTGAGGGTGGTTTGATCTTCTATCCAGACCACTAAAGCTTTCTCCACATCAGCAATAAGGCTTTTTGCTTTCTTATCATTTATGTGTTTACTGAAGTAATATTTTTAAGAACCTTTCCTTTGCATTCACAAATTGGCTAACTGGTACAAGAAGCCTAGCTTGTGGCCTCTCTTAGATTTGGACATGCCTTCCTCACTAAGCTTAATCATTTCTAGCTTTTTGAAGTGAGGGACACGAGACTCTTCCTTTGATGTGAACACTTAGATGCCATTGCAGGGTTATTAATTGGCCCAGTTTGTTGTGTGTTGAACACATAGAGAGGCCCAAGATGAGAGAGAGAGCGGGAAGAATGGTCAGTCAATGGAGCAGTCAAAAGACTGGCAATTTATTAAATGTTCTGTCTGATATGGGTGTGGTATGCAGCTCCCCCAAACAATAGTAACATAAAGATCACTGATTACAGATCATTATAACAGATATAATAATAATGAAAAACTTTGAAATATTGTGAGAATTACCAAAATGTGACACAGAGACACAAAGTGAGCATATGCTCTTGAAAAATGACACCAAATACATTTGGGTGAGGCAGGGTTGCCACAAACCTTCATTTGTAAAAAATGCAATATCTGCAAAGTACAACAAAGCAATGTGCTATGAAATGAGGAATGCTTGTATTCTTTCCTGTTTCTTCATGTAAAAATATAAGCTAGCATGATATATTCTTATTTTCCCTTTTTCTTATCCAAAAGGTATTATACTAGATGACTACATCTTGTTTTTGTGACTTAACAGTATATCCTGGAGATCATTTCCTCTTTCTTTAGAGTGCTTCCTCATGTTTTATGTAACTGTACAGAATTCCATAGAGGAGAAGGTACCACTGTTTATTGACTCAGAAGGTAGAGGAGCTTTGATGAGTGCTCTGCCTACCAAACTCAAGTCCCTAACTACAGCTCTCAAACCCTTTCCCCTCCCTGAAAACATGAGTGCCCAATTTCTACCCATCTATCTTCAGGGATTTCTCTCCCTCTAAGAAGAAAAAAATTGAGGGCTTCAGAAGGAGCTTCCTCGATTTGTTGCTATCGAATATAAAAAACCACCTACATCTATGCCTACCCTCTTCCTTTCACAGGCTGCAATACAGGACACTTTCTACCTGCTGTTGAATGCCGATCCTTTCCCCTCTGGCTAGGATCTCATCTCCTTTCAGTCTTCTCAGGACTCTACTATTGACCCTAGTTTCCCTCTTGGATATTAAAGTTTCTTCCTTACATCTGGATCCCATAAAAATACAATTAACCCTCCTCCCCACCCCCTTGACTTCTTCTAGCTACTGCCTTATCTATCCCTCTCCTCTTCTTCAGAGCCAGATTTCTCAGAAGAGTTGTCCATAGTCAAAGTTTTGATTTCCCTGCTTGCTTTTCATCCATTTCAGCCCAATTCCACCCCATCACCACACTCAGGCTTTTCACAATATGTTCCCAATGACCTTCAGATCACTCAACAAGTATATGTTTTAGTTTTAGCTTTAGTTGACTTCTCAGCAACATTTGATACCCTTTATGAGTCTCTCTTTTGGAAATACTCGGATGACACTATACTCCTGGATTTTCTCTTACACCTCTGGCTGTTACTTCTCCATATAGTGGGGATGATTCTCAGTCCATAGTTACATGTTCAACAAATAAAACTAGAACTGGAGTGAGTTGAGTGAAGCATTTACCTTGGGTGTAAAATTAAGGGGGCACACAAACTCAGTAAACAAGGTGAATAATATTTTAATGCAATATGTTTTTAAAAATCCAATTAATGTAAAAAATCCACATTGAACAAAATATCAAAATTTTAAATGAAAACCAGTGCTATCTGATTCAGATTGGAGCCTAAGGCAAATGGAAAAATGTATGCCTCTGTATACATGTTTTTATGTGGTTTGTAATGGTCAATTTGTTGCCTGAACATTAACATAGGTAGAAAAATATTGAAAAATTGAAAAGTAGGTATATTACCACATTAAGTTTAAATATATTTTATCTGTACCAAAAGAAATTCTGATTTTACTTCAATTTAATTAAAATTTATTTAGATCATCACTTGGTGAAGATAATTTTTTCCTTTTTTTTTTTTTCGAGACACAGTCTTGCTCTGTCGCCCAGGCTAGAGTGCAGTGGCGCAATCTTGGCTCAATGCAACCTCCGCCTCCTGGGTTCAAGCAATTCTCCTGCCTCAGCCTCCTGAGTAGCTGGGACTACAGGTGTGCACCGCCATGCCCGGCTAATTTTTTGTATTTTAGTAGAGATGAGGTTTCAACGTGTTGCCCAGGCTGGTCCGCAACTCCTGTGCTCAGGCAATCGCCTACCTCAGCCACCCAAAGTGCTAGGATTACAGGCGTGAGCCACCGCTCCCAGCCAGTAATGAAAATTTTATTGATGAGTTTGCTCCCATGAAAGCCAGGGGCACATGTTTCCTTTCACCTTAGACATCCATATGGCACATCATGGAACTGTTGAAAATAATGGCATTTTAATTCTAATTTTTAAAGCAAAGTGCAGACTTTTTGCTACTGTCCCACCAGCATGGTGAGAACTTTAACTTCAGTTATTTTTGAGCTTCCCATCCTAGAGCTGGGCAAAGATCTGGAAGCCATACATATCACCAGGGCACTGAGAGAACCCTCTGACCAGTGGCCACAGACTCTCTTTATCTGCAGAATACACTCACCCAGATCTACTTGGGGCCTTCAGGCCCAGAGGTTCTGCTGCATCTAAGGACTCTGACAGGCCCTAGGATGTTCAGATTGAGAGCTTGAGCCACCCGTGGATCTTCACAGTTCACCCTGCCTTGGAGCTTCTCTGTGACTTCTTGACACTTACCGAAAATTACAAGAAGTTTACCTTCAGGATTCTTTTGCTTTAGGCCCTACCAAGACCCCTGAAGCCAGGAAAATAAAACCAGGCTATCAGCTTAAAATGGGAGAAAAGGGAAAAATAAGAGTGAGAAGAAACAATAATTAATATTCCATAGACGATCCTGTCACATGAGCCTCGTCTGCAGGCTCATCTTCTTCCCACTGATCATCCAGCATCCGGGTTCCCTAAGCTCCCACTCTGTTTTCTCCCCAGGCAATTTCATCTGCTTTCCTGGCTGTAGTTGCCATCCATAAGCCTATGACTCCCTGATTTGTTTCTCTGGCCTAGACCCCTACACTGAGCCCCAGAGCAATACATCCAACTGCTTCTTGATACCTCCATTTGGACATCTCTCATCCCAACATCAAACTAAATATGCTCAGGGCCACATTTACTATCTTCTCCCTCCAATCCCGTCATTTCCCAGTGCAGTTAGGGGATGGTAGTCACACTTTGCACCTCCTGCTCCCTTCTCTTCTGTTTCCAATTCATCCCTGAATCCTGTCCACTTCCACTCTTTTTTATTTTTTTTGAGATGGAGTCTCGCTTCATCGCCCAGGCTGGAGTGCAGTGGCGCCATCTCGGCTCACTGCAAGCTCCGCCTCCCGGGTTCACGCCATTCTCCTGCCTCAGCCTCCGAGTAGCTAGGACTACAGGCACCCGCCACCACGCCCAGCTAATTTTTTTTTTTTTTGTATTTTAGTAGAGACGGGGTTTCACCATGTTAGCCAGGATGGTCTCGATCTCTTGACCTCGTGATCCGCGCCCGCCTTGGCCTCCCAAAGTGCTGGGATTACAGGCGTGAGCCACAGCGCCCGGCTCCACTCTTACATAGTTCTAAAATTCTAAATGGTTCCATTTCCACTGCCTCCACTCTAGTCTTACCTACCGTCATCTCTCCCCTAGACTGTTGTGAAAACCTTTTAACTGACCTTCTGCTCTGGGCCTGCTTCAGTATTTACCATACCCTCAGAAACACAGATCTGAACATGTCACCTCTGGCTTCAACTCTTCAAAGGCTTTCTGTTGCTTCTGGAAATAGACCAAAATATGTGCTGGCCCTGCTTGTCTGGTCTCCGTTCACTTCTCTCACCCCACATCTCACCTTGTTCCTTCTTTCTCCCCTTTGCTCCCTGAGCTCCAGCCACATAAACCGTTCTTTCTTTCAGCACCTGTTTCTCATTTTGTCATGACGTACTACTCATTTATATGATTATGTGATTAATGTCTTTTTCTCCCTCTGGACTGTGTGCTCTATGAGAACAGAGGCTGCATGTCCCCAAGACCTCACACAGAACCAGCGATATTGTAATAAATGTATTTTATTTATGAATATGTTTTGTGGGAAAAGTAATAAATATATTGCTTATATTTCTTTGAGAATTAGGCCATTCTGAAGTTTAGAAGTATATTTGTAATGAATTTTTGTGTTTCAATAACATTTATAGAGAATTATAGTGTTCCAGACACTGTTTTTAAGTGCTTTACTATTAACTTAGTTAACCCTCACTGTAAGCCTAGAGGTCAAGGCTATTATTATCCCTATTGTAAAGATGCTGAAACTGGAGCACAGAGAGGTCAAGTAACTTGAACACTCATGGTCTCACAGCTAGTAGGAAGTGGAAGGAGGGCTCTAACCCCAAAACGTTGTACTGGACTCTATGTTTATTCAGCAAATACTTACTGAGCAAAGTGCCAGGCACTGTGACAGGAATGGGCTAGGACATCTCAAAAGAGGAAAGTGTAAAAGAGATTAATGGTGTTTGAGTGTAAAAGATGC
>NW_012106919.1:2561860-2618796 GCF_000951045.1 Mandrillus leucophaeus | reverse complement strand
TGGTGTGTAGGGAATTATACTTTTGCAGATTCTTGATGATTAAGTCCTCTGAGAATGCCAAATGGGCATGAGAAGTTTATCCTTTTCTCTATTAAGAGGAAAGTGTAAAAGAGATTAATGGTGTTTGAGTGTAAAAGATGCTATACTGAGTAGATATCCCATTTTATTGGGTCCTCTCAGAATGGAATAAGCTAAGTAGTATTATGCCCGTTGTATAGATAAGAAAGATGAGACTAACAGAGTTGGCATAATTGGTTGAAGGTCACATAAGCAGTAATGAGACATAGCTGGAATTCAAACCCAAGTCAGGATGACTCTAAAGCCAGTGCTCTTTCCACCCCGTGAAGCTGCCTCCAGAGAAAGTTGTTTGAGACTGCTTCCTTCCCATCACAGATTGATTAATTGATGAATCTACTGCTTCAGTGTGCATAAGAATCACTTGAAAAGCTTGTTGAAATCAGAGATGTCTGGGTTTCACCCTTAGAGATTTTGGTGTGGAGTAGGACTCTTTAATCTGCAGTAAGCCCACCCACCTCCCAGGTGACTCTAGTAGTTCCAAAATTTTAGTGGCATGATTCTAAAACTTCAGCACTATCAGAATCAGCCAGAAGGGTGGATAAACCAGAGACTGTTGGGCTCTACTCCAAGAGACTTTCTGATTCAGAAGGTCTAGAGTGTCAGAATTTTCATTTCTAAGTTCCTGAGCAAGGCAGGGACCAGCTTTTGAGATCCACTGTGTCCTATGACAAGACTCTAAGAGACACTTCACTGGTTATATAATTCTTCTTGATTCCACCAATTTTGAAGCAATTTCTAAAATATACATGCCTCCACTGTGTCATACCTTCATACCCCTTTCTTTGAGAAATGTGGAGAATGGCAGGTTTGGGGACCTAGAGAATACTATCTTGGGATAAAATCTTTCAGCAGCTTGAGATGAAAAATCCACTCTCCTTTTCTTTTTTTTTTTTTTTTTTTTTTTTTTTTTTTTTTTTTTTTTTTCAGACGAAGTTTCACTGTTGTCACCCAGGCTGGAGTTCAATGGCACGATCTTGGCTCACTGCAACCTCCACCTCCCAGGTTCAAGCAATTCTCCTGCCTCAGCCTCCCGAGTAGCTGGGACTACGGCTGCCCACCACTACACCTGGCTAATTTTTTTTTTTTTAGTAGAGACGAAGTTTCTCCATGTTGGCCAGGCTGGTCTCGAACTCCTGACCTCAGGTGATCCACCCGCCTTGGCCTCCCAAAGAGCTGGGATTTTAGGTGTGAACCACCGCACCTGGACTTTTTGTTGTTGTTGTTGTTGAGACAAGTTCTTACTCTGTCACCCAGGCTGGAGTGCATTTTTTTTTTTTTTTTGAGATAAGGTCTTGCTCTGTTACCCAGACTGGAGTGCAGTCGCACAAACATGGCTCACTGCAGTCTTGACCTCCTGGGCTCAAGCAATCCTACTACCTCAGCCTCCCAGGTAGCCGAGACTAGAGGCATGTACCAGCAAACCTGGCTTATTTATTTATTTATTTAGGTACACATGAGGTCTCATTATGTTTCTCAGGCTGGTCTTAAAATCCTGGGCTCAAGGGATCCTCCCATCTCAGCCTCAAAGTGCTGGGATTACAGGTGTTAGCCACTGTGCCCAGCCAGAAAATCTAGTTTCAAAATGGTGCAGTGTTTGTGTAAAACTTCAAAGTATTAGAAGCCTCAAAATAAGATTGATTCTAGACAAGAAATAGCAAAAGCAGTGCTTTTTTTCTCCTGCCTATACTGCCTTAAGATTTAAAAGGCAGAGAAATTTATTTTTTGTCACACATATGTATATTTGTGACAAATATAGTATATATATTTGTGAGTTTCTCAATAAAATATAATTTGCATTTAAAGTCATTTAGCTTTTGGCAAACAGGAGGATACCATGTCAGACATACTTAATTTCATATGGGGGGATATTTTAAATTGAAAATAAAAATAGGATTAAAAATTTTAATCTTATACTGTTGCTCTGGGAAAATCATTTTGTCTTAGATGTCTTAATACTGCTTAAGATGCATAAAGATAAAGTGTGTGTGTGAGAGAGAGAGAGGGAGAGAGAGAGAGAGTGTGTGTGTGTGAGGCTTGCTTGGTTTTGTGGTTCAAACTCATGAAAGTGCACAAGGTAACTAAACAGCATAAAGGATGATGATTCCATGATTCAGGGCCCATGCATTTGATGAATTTTTGAGATATGTTAGGTAATCTTTTCAGTGTATGTGATCTATGAAGATATTTTCCATAAAGGCATTTGGCAAATGAGCTTTCGATGAAATGTACTTTTAGACTTCAGTATCTTCGGAAATAATTCAGTCCTTTCAGATTTTGGAATTACATAAAAGATTTACGTTTCTTATAGGCATCCATGAGGAGAGCTGTCAACACCTCATCTTCAGAAAACCTTTGTAAACATCACTGTCTCCATAAAGCTTCCTTTTATTGCCCATAAGCACCTCACTCCCAGCAATGGACTCACACCCTCCCTTGAATTCCACTTCACTGTTATAATGAACAGACATCTGACTTTATTGACTGAAATTGATTGGCTTTACTGACGAAAATCAACTCAACTTTATTCATTATCCTTTTTTTTCTTTTACTACTTTCAGCTTAAATACAAATAAAGAACTCTTCTTTCCTACAGCTATCTACAGGAAGTGAGTATTTTTAAATTACCAATCAAATGTCTTGGTGTGTAGGGAATTATACTTTTGCAGATTCTTGATGATTAAGTCCTCTGAGAATGCCAAATGGGCATGAGAAGTTTATCCTTTTCTCTATTAAAATAGACCCCACTTAAGGCAAATTTTTAGTTAGATAGCAGAGAAATGCACTCTCTTAAGTACAAAGCTGGTCTAATGCAACTGTCTTACGTATGGCCGAAGTGTTTGAGGACACAGTTGCCAGGCACATGGGCTCTGGAACCAGACTGCATGAGTTCAGTTCTGGTTCCAACAGTTACTAGCTGTGTGACATTGTGCAAGTTACTTACCTTCTCTGTCTCATCTGTGACATTAGATTCTAATAGTACCTACTTCAAAGAGTTATGAGGATTATATGTAAACAGCACTTAGAACAGTGCCTTAAATATAATAAATGTTCAGTAAGTATTAGCTGTGATTGTGTTGTTATAATTGTTACTAAAAAGTTTATATCATGTTAAAGAATGAGGAGCAATTTGATTCTGAAGGGATAAGTATTAACAATGGTTTGTTTACTATAAAATGGCATGAACGCCTATTTAAAGGAAAATAGATTATTAGTTTACCTGATCCCAAATTAAAATGAGAAAGTTTCTTTCTGTAAAACCTACTACTTATTGCCAAGAAATATAACAAATGTCATAAAATGTATAACAAACACAATATAGCTTAAAAACATCCCTTAAAAAAACAACCTGGATTGTAGTTATGAGCAGACGCCATGACATTTTTACCTTGAGACATTTGCTGAGAGGGAAGCACAATTATATAATGAAACATAATGAATGCATATTAATTTATTTATACTGCAACTTATTCCAGAAAGGAATAGAGGCTGCTATAACTAGTGAATCATAAGAGAAAACATAAGAAATCTTCTAATGCAATGGGCTAGCTCTCAATGCATATAAAACATGTTGTAAAAAATACTGAAAAGAAATATAAATAAATAAGAATAGAAAATGCTCCTTCTACATTTTTATTAGTGGCACAACATTTTCTTTCTTGAAGTATCAGTGTTTCATTTGAATCTTTCCCATCCCTCATTCCTCATATTCAATTGGTAGCCATGACCTATTAGTTTCACCGTAGCCTTATTTCTTAGATCCAGATCTTTTACCTGTTTCTACTGCCAATACCCTACTTCACATTACCTCTTTAATATTAATAGTTTTTCATTTGCCTCTTTTCCCTCTCTCCTCTTTCCATCCTCCTTGCCTTCTCTTCTACCACCATAATCTACCCAACACAGTGCTACAGGATTAATTTTTCTAAAGTACATCTCTGGTCTTGTCATTTGCCTGCTTAAAAACCTTTAGTGACTTCTTATTACTTTATATTTTTGATACATTTTATTTGTACCTCTTTTTTGTCAATGTTTTCTATTTCACAGTATAATAAATTTTGTATATATTTGAGCATCTCTACTAGTAAGTATGTTCCTTGCATTGTTTTTTCCACAGAACCTAGCACATTCTCCTAAAATATCAATGAATGTTGAACAAAAAGAAGTAAGTAGGCCAGGTACAGTGGCTTGTGCGTATAATCCTAGCACTTTGGGAGGCTGAGGAGGGAGGATGGCTTGAGGCCAGGAGTTTAAGACCAGCCTGGGCAGCACAGCAAGACCCTGTCTCTACAAAAAAAGAAAAAAAAAAAAAAGATGTACTGGGCTTGGTGGTGTGTGCACCAGAAGACCTAGCTACTTGGGAGGCAGAAGTGGGAGGGTCACTTGTGCCTAGGAGGTCAAAGCTGCAGTGAGCCCAGGCTGGACTTCACCACCGCACTCCAGCCTGGGGGCAACAGAGTGAGATTTTGTCAAAGGAAAAAAAAAAAGAAAAAGAAAAAAAAAGAAAAGAAAAGTAAAAGAAGTAAATAAAATCTTAGAAGAAAATAATCTTGTTAGGCATTTAGCATTTCTTTTTCTTCTCTTTTCTGAGACAGGCTCTCACTTTGTCACCCAGGTTGGAGTGCAGTGGCACGATCACGGCTCACTGCAGTCTCAACCTCCCAGGCTCAAGCAATCCTTCTGCCTCAGCACCCCCAAACAGCTGGAACTACAGGCACGCACCACCACACCGGCTAATTTTTTATATTTTTAGAGACCGGGTTGCACCATGTTGCCCAGGCTGGTCTTAAACTCCTGAGATTGAGCGATCCTCCTGCCTCAGCCTCCCAAAGTGCTGGGATTGTAGGCATGAGCCACCATGCCTGGCCTTGACAGGCATTTCTAACTACTACAACTATTTCTTTATGATGACATAATTTGATCAGGGCAAAGAGAGATGTGAATCACCAAATTAAGAAAGTGTAACTAATCAAGACCTTAATTACAGATCCGCAACACTTAATTTCTCTAAATTGAAAAGAACATATTTTCATCTTGTTGCCTGCTATGTAAGTGTGCCAAATAAAATGTTAAGCAAAATTTAAGGAAAAAATTTTAAGGAAAGTCAGTAGAATGAAAAAACAAAAAATCTAATTGAAAATAACAAAATGTAAAAAGATACCATGACATTAGAGATTCTAATGAAGATGATAAACTGAAATACCCTTACATGTAAGGTAGTAAGCTGTTTACTAAGTTGAAAGCCTTTGAGAAAATGTATAATCACATGACCATTGAAAGAGTAATTCATTTGTGCATTTATGATTCTGCAAACAGTATTCTTGGCAATGTGCATTAAATGTTGTGTGACCCCAGAGTACAGCTATATGAAGATGAATTTTTAGCTTGTATATAATGTGCATTGTAGCATGTTCAGTCTCAGAAGAAAATTCATCCAGGGATTTCATCAGATGTTAAAAAGAGCTTAGAAAAATAAGCAGTCGTTTTAATGACAGCTCAGGTAAGGTAAAGATAACCATCTCTTAGACTCTGAGTATCTATAATCATTGTAAGGATTAAGGTTTGTGTCTTTCCATATGGTAGTAATACACACAGATACTTCTAGAGATTACAATTGTTGCACTACCAATCTCCAAAATATTTCTCTTCCTGATAACCTAAAAGTTTATTGAACTGAATTTGTATGGAAGACAGGAGCTTTATTATACATTCACATTTTGTGTAAAAGTTATCTTAAAAGCAAATCACCCCCTTCACCCCTTGAGTGTGGGCTGGGCTCAATGTCTCATTTCCAAAGAGTAGAGTGTGGGAAGGGAAAAACAGTAACCTTACAATGAAGAAAGCTGGCACACACCACTTCATCCAAGTGATGAAGGTTAACATCACTGGTGATGTCATGTGCATGTCATATCCCTCTAATGTATGAGAGGAGAAGGACACTTCATCTCTGTGGCATTCTTTCCAAAAACCGATAAACCCAAGCTCATCATGAGAAAAACATAAGACAAACCGAAACTGAGGGACACTCTATAAAATACCCGGCCAAGCTCTTCAAAATTGTCTAGGTCATGAAAAACAAGGGAAGACTGAGAAATTGTCACAACCAGAGGACATTACGGAGACATAACAACTAAATGCAATGTGGTACGCTGGATTGGACCCTGAATCAGAAAGAGGACATTATTGGGGAAAGCTGTGAAATTCAAATAAAGTCTGGAGTTTAGTTGATAGTTATATGCCAATGTTGGTTTCTTAGTTTTAATAAATGTACTATGGTAATGTAAGATGTTAACAATAGGTGAAACTGGGTGAGAGTATGAGAACTCTGGGTAGTACCTTTTCAACTTTTTGGTAAATCTAAAATTGTTACAAAATAAAAGTTTACTTAAAAAGGAACATTGTACAGCAGACATATGCCCACTGTCTGCCATTGTCAGAAGTTATATTATCATTCCAGGAGCACTTGGTTGACAATGGTGTTGAGTGAAATGGATAAGAAAATGGATAAGAGAAAGCAATTTAAAGAAAGGACACGGGGAAGCTTAAAGAAAATCAAAAAGCTTTGGAAACAATGTATAATATTACATTTAAAAAAAAAGAATTTGTTTTACTTTTTACATACAACCACAATGGAGCCAAGGTAATAAAAATTCACTCCCACTGTATTGTGAGTCCATTGAAATACAAGTAATCTCTATGTTTATGCTTTTCTGAGAAAAGACTCTGTCCTTCTGTTATCACGGCATAGACTCCTAAGCTGCTATTACCATCAGGGGAGAGCTATGTTTTGTTGGATTGGGTGTAACAACGTTGCAGCCTATATGCACCCCCTGGGAGAAATCTGAGCATTTCAAGTTCTTAATAATAATAATAATAATTTTTAAAAACCCTAGAATTTGGCTGCTGGCTTTGTTTAAATGTGAACAAAGGGAAATACCATTTTTAAAACTCATATAATCCTAAAATTGATGAAAGTGGACCAGGACATAGCATTTGTCGCCCCACCTTTGTTCTCTCAGTGGCATATTATCATTGCTGAATATTCATGATGACCATGCCTAGTTGTTCTTAAATACACTAGTCCCCCTTTATCTTTGGGTTCAACGTTCCAAGACCCCCAGTGAATGACTGAAACTGCAAGTAACACCAAACCCTATATAAACTTCACTTTGTTTTTTTCTATACATACATACTAGTGATAAAGTTTAATTTATAAATTAGATACAATAAGAGGTTAACAATAACTAATAATAAAATAGAAAAATAATAGATAAATAGAAAAATTTTTTAATTATGAATTGTTCATTTCTAGAATTTCGCATTCAATATTTTTGGACTGCAATTGTCCAAAGGTAAGTGAAGCTGTAGAAAGCAAAACTGTAGCTAAGGAGAGATTATTGTATTTACAATCATATAATTTTATTATTGACTTGGGAGGCTTGTTTATATTCTCATTGTAAAATTTACTCTTGATCTAAATAAGCAATTTTTGCTTCTTATTATCAGTTTACCTTTTACCACGCTCTTAACAGATTTTAATTCTTGTTATACATTGCAAATGCTAACATCATTAGTTAACCCATATGTTCCTTCCAAAGGGAATATTACGAGAACTACTGTATTTTCTGCATATGCATCTAGGCAAATGCCTTCTTATCAAATCCATTATTGAAAGATTCATTCTTCATCGTGCTGAGAAGATTATAGATATCTCCTATAATTTAGAAACTGTATTCTGGTAGAGTTTGCCATTAGGTAAAATGTTGCCTATCAAGTCTTATTTTCCTGTGAATTCCAGTAATAAATGTTACATGCTTTTCAGTGTAGAAATAGAATGAAAGAGCAAAGTATCTTTGGAATAGGAAGAGCAGTGACAATGAGATGGGAGTACAGAATGTCACAACATCAGGATTCCATGTCCCTGACTCGTGGTGAGATGGAGGTGCAGAAAGACTGTGGCTGTGTTTGCTTTCCCAGGGCTTTCTTCCTGAGTACTTAAGTTCAATGGGACCTTGGTGGGAGAGGGGGACCACTTCTGAAGAGCAGGGAGAAAGGAAGCAAGCCTACCATCTTTCCTTAATTTTCTTCTTTCCCTCTCCTGTGCCCTGGATATCAAGGCAAGACTGCTCAGAAGGCTAACCTCAAAGACTTGAACTCATTGGTATTGCTGGCTCTGCTCTTTGGAATAGGCTCTAGAACATCTGTGGTACTTCATACAGGGAATTGCAATATTTGCATTGTTACAGTATACAGGACAAGAATGTTATATTGTTATCTATTCCAATGTTTCTGTTATTGAAATGCCAAATAATTTGTCTCCAACAAGATGTGCATGATTTTCCTTACATTAAAAAACATTTGTGTCACTTAAAAAACAACTTTCCATGTAGATAATTTTCTTTACATTAAAAACATTTCTGCTTCTAAGAGAGCAGTTTTACTTCACTGTGAAGCTAGTATTCCTTGAACTATATTTGATTCAGGACGTGGACCTTTATAGGATCCATATTTTTCAGTAGTCTGCTTTCTGATGCTTTTATCTATTTTTGCCCATTTTGACTGTGCTGCATTTTCTGCCCTGACTAAGCATTTGCCAAGGAAGGCCACCAGAATGGAAACTAAGAGTGGAGACTTCTTCTTACTTACTAATATTTGTATCTCTAGAGCCTAGCACAGTGCTTGGCACATAAAATATGTTTCATTCTTGCTATTTAAAATGTAGAAAAAATCATTTTCTTCTTTCTTTCTATTGATGTGTGTCACCATAGTGTGCACCAGAATTGAAGGTTCACCCTTTGGATCAATTGTGTGGGTGTCAAGGGTACTGCATCATTAATAGGTTCTCCAAAGTTGTGAGCAAATTTCCCCAATTTTTTTTTCCTGTTGGCTTAACATGCATGGGTTCTTACAAATGACCTGATTCTACACCAAATATCTATGACCTTTTGGTGTCTGTTATCCACTGTCCAATTTTTCTGAGGGCCATTTCATGTCAGACTTCTCATGTTATTGAGGTGTCTAGTTGCTTCTATTCCTGACCTCATTTGCAGGAGAAGTAGAAAACCAATGGCTGCTTTTAGAGAATTGAGAGGAGTTACACCGGTGGTTAAAGTGACTCTGGTGAAGGGATTCAGCAAAGATACTTGAACCAGCCAAAATTGTGAACCAACTATTAGGTCATGTATACCATTCACCTCCATGGAAGGAATTCTATAGGTACAAATAAACCAATTGGAATTTTAAGACCGGTTAGTTGCAAGCTTCTCTATCAACTAAATTCCACTATGTAAACAGTAACACTTCCCAGTTCCCACATACCTTTTCCAATAATCTCAGTGTTGATGTTTGTGCTTCACTTTTGTAGAACATAACCCCTCCTCGTTTTCCCTTCTACTAACTTACCCATTTCCAGCTCAGCACCGTGTCCAGCTTCCTTGCACTTGCTCCCTTCTCCCTCATCCCCAATACTTTTCACTGTGGGTTTTTTTCTTTTTCCTGCTTTTTTTGTTTGCAACCAGCACTGTTTTGTGGAAAAATCTACTCGGTAGTATATGTCAAGGCTTCCCTTCTAATTCTTTGTGATGGATAAAGCTCCTTTTGTAACTCCTGCTGATGCACGGGGCTGAGAAGAGGAGGTCCATGTACTCCACTCTGCATATCCTTTTCTAGACCATTGTTCATCCAACTTGTGCCTCATCATGCTCAGTATTTCAAAGGCTCAAAAGCAACTCTTTTTCTATGTCAGTCTATGGATTATGTCTCTATAGCTCTTGTCCTTTCTCACTGCTACCATGAATACTCAAAAACTACCCAAACTAGGCCGGGTGCAGTGGCTCACACCTGTAATCCCAGCACTTTGGGAGGCCGAGGTGAGCGGATCACAAGGTCAGGAGATTGAGACCATTCTGGCTAACACGGTGAAACCTCGTCTCTACTAAAAATACAAAAATTAGCCGGGCCTGGTGGTGGGCTCCTGTAGTCCCAGCTACTCGGGAGGCTGAGGCAGGAGGCTGGTGTAAACATGGGAGGCGGAGCTTGCAGTGAGCCAAAGTCGCACCACTGCACTCCAGCCTGGGTGACAGAGCGAGGCTCCTTGTCAAAAAATAAATAAATAAATAATAAAAATAAAATAAATAAAAAATAAACTACCCAAACTATTTTTATGACATTCCAACTAGTCACTTTGATGCCAGCCTTGCCTTCTACTGTTAACCTACTGTCCATCCAACATGCTGCTTATTTACACTAAAATGTTAATTTTGATCTAGTTTTCTAAACAAAAAAAATCAAAGATTTGCTTATTGAATAAAGCCCAAACTCAGTGTGGCATCCAAGACTCCCTACAATATGGCTCCAACATTTAACTCCAGCTTTACCTTTCAGCGTCCTCCTCTTCAACCGGCCTATCCTGTGTGTTTTTCCTGCCCTGTGGGATTTTCTGCTTTTCATAATGGTAGTAATACTTGCAATTTAATCCAGCATGATATTCCAGACATTGCAATTAAGCACTTCATATTTAATCAACTCAGCAACATGTAAGGTAGCAACTATTATCCCATTTTAACAGATGAAAACATTGTTACAGGGAGTTACAGAGACTCCCCAAATCACATTTAGAAAATGGCAGATCCAGATTTGAAGCCCATCTGTCTCCAAAGCCCATGCTCCCTTCTTTGTTTGAAATGTACTACTCTTTATTCATCAAAATTAATCATAACCCCCCAAAACCATCTCAAATGCACTTTCCTTTATGAAACCATTTTTCATCCCTCTGACCAAAAGGCATCACTCCTCCTCTGTACTTTTACAGTATCATAGATGCTTTGCTTCAGCTTTTCAAAAGCCAAATTAACAATAGAATATGGTTGCTGCCCTACTGAAGCTTACCTACCACATGTTACTTACTGCCTTTTGTATTACCTTTGGACATAGTAGGCATTTATTACATGGTTATTGCACTGAGTTAATATCCATCCATCCATCCATCCATCCATCCATTATCCACTAATACACTGGGTTATTTGTACAGAAGAAACTGACAAAATCCTTTCCCAGATCATCTTTCTCAGAATGCTGTAGGCATCTGAACCTCATTTTTACAGTTGCTATTTGTGTACAAACTATATGCTCCATACTCAAGAAATTTTTTGTTCACTAAAATAATAAACTATTTATTTCCTTACATATAATCAAAAGATTCATGTCACCAGTTGCTTTTTTGAAGTCTCACTTCTTATAAAATCTAATGTGAAGACAGCTTGTTTCTCACTCAACAGCACCGGGGAAAAACCAGGCGTGAGGAATAAGAGGCGAAAGTGACAGTAAGTGGCAGAATCAGGATTTAAATCAAGGTGTACTTGATGTAAATGCCATAGTTCTTAACCAATATGCTACATTGTATCACAAAATCATTGTCTAGCCATTTTGTTGCCTACAAATACAGTCGTGCTGTTTTGACAATACTTTCTGGCCACTGGAATTAGAATTTGTGGTTTTCCAAAACAATTTAGCTGCTTATTGGTAATTTAAGGTTTTTTTTCTTGTTTTGTTTTTGACATAGATAAAATATCCTACCACTTGTCCAAGGGGAATATCTTTTAACTTTGCTTGGACTGTACCTTTGATAAGGATGAATGCAAACAGTTGATTTTATTTGTCATTTTTCCTATTACATTTCAGAAGGCAAGTTCAAGCTTGGAGGTTACTTTGCAGTCATCACTCTTGTATCGTCATGTGCCTATTTGTATAAAACTGAAGTTAAGCTGGGCATGGTGGCTCCCACCTGTAATCCCAACACTTTGGGAGGCAGAAGGCTGGAGGATTGTTTGAGCCCAGGAGTTGGAGACCAGCCTGTGCAACAAAGTAAGACTCCATCTCTACAAAAAAAAAATTTTTTTTAATTAGCTGGGTGTGGTGGTACACGCCTGTGGTCCCAGCTACTTGGGAGGCTGAAGTGGGAGGACTGCTTGAGGCTGGCAGTTCAAGGATGCAATGAACCATGATCGTGCCTCTGCACTCCAGCCTGGACAACAGAGCAAGATACTGTATCAAATAATTAAAAATAAAAAAACCTGAAGTGTAACTTAAAGAAGGAAGAATAATATTTAACTGCCTTCATGGTGGCTCATGCCTCTAATCCCAGCACTTTGGGAGGCAGATCACGAGGTCAGGAATCCAAGACTAGCCTGGCCAACATAGTGAAACCTCGTCTCTACTAAAAATACAAAAATTGGCTGGGTGTGGTGGCGGGTGCCTGTAATTCCAGCTACTTGGGAGGCTGAGGCAGGAGAATCTTTTGAATCCGGGAGACAGAGTTTGCAGTGAGCCGAGATCATGCCATCGCACTCCTCATTGATCATACAGTCGCCCTGTGTGACAGGGCGAGACTCCATCTCAAAAAAAAAAAAACAAAAAAAAACGGATTTTCTGAACCCCGAGATCTGGTTTGCAACCTGGTATAGTTCATATGGGAGATAAAAGATAAATTTACATTTTCCTGATATAAAAAGTTAATTAAAATAGACCTTACAATATTGCTTTTAGAATAGCAAGCAAAAAAAAAAAAAGAATAGCAAGCAAATTTCTTCAGAACTGCATACTGTTGTTCTTCATAAAATGATCCTTCTTTATCACTGTAGTCTCTTTTCTCACCATTTTCTCCTCTCACTTCAATTATAGACAAACTAAACTTCTTTCTCAAAGACAAGATCTTTCTCACCTCTGCAACTGCACATGTCAATTTTTCCTTACCTATCTAACCTCTACTAGTCCTTCAGGACTATTCTCACGCTGCATCTCTTTCTTGCCTCCCAAACTCCCCCAATGTCAGGAATCCGTTTTATATCTCCCTGCTTATTTCCCATTGGTAGCACATGTCATGCTGATTTGTGATTGCCTCTTAACTTGCCTGTCTTCCCAATCAGCTTGTAAACTTGCTGAGGGCCGAAACTATGTCTTGTCCACATAGATTCCCAGGACGTTGGATGGTATTTGGACTGTATAGTAGGCACTCCTAAGAAGACACAGTCATTCTAGACAGTAGCTTTGTATCTTTTCTCACTAAATATTGTTTCTCATGACCTTACTATTCCCTGACAAATTTGAAAGACTGATTTATAGTAGGTAGGTAGTATCCAAATTGTTAAAATACTTGGGGAACTGCCAGATTCCTTTTTACCATATGCATACTTTGCATCTGGATATTTTATTTGCTCAAGGGTAATTCTCCTGGGAAGTAATATAGGCGTTCTTAGGGAGTACACCATCAAAAGAGATGGATCAGCCTAAATTAATCTGAGAAACTAAATATAACTGAGTGGAAAAAAATAACGCTTACTGTTATTAAGAGGGAAAGCACACACTATATTTTGTTCTGTAATCAACTGCAAATTTACATTTGATAACTCTGGTTGTTGTTTAATCAAAAATGATTATCTTCCTTGATTAGGAGTATTTTTTAAGGAAAAGGAATTGCTAATTAGTTTGCTGACGCGCTGTTGAAGGTGTTTGCAATTAAATTGAGGAGGTAAAGAAAGCTGCAAATGATCCAAATGCTGAAATGTAGTTATTAAATATTGAAGGAGTTCCTCTTTCAAACTATGTGAAATTCTAAACTTTTAAAAAACACTCTAGTATATAAAATGCTGTCCCTACATGAAAAAAAATCTATGAATTCTTGGTAGAGACTAAAGAGGCTGATTGTTAAATACTTTTATTACATGTAAACCTAAAAAGGAAAGCAAATTGCTATTGTGTATTTAGATACAGTTAGATAAAGTCATGATATTAGACAATTTTGAGGTTGTTCATTCTCTTCATTAATATGGCATTGACTATAAATAACAGCTACTTCCTATTAGGTCACTTCAGACCTGGTATATGAATCTCCCCAAAGCTCTGAGGTTCACACATCATATGACTTTTATTTCTGTTATTCCTTTCACCTGGAGACACTATCAAAGGCATAATCTGTAATGATGCATTCGTTTCTTCAATAATAACATTTGAAGATGTCTGTGTCTTGAAAAATCTAATTGCCTAAGATTGATTTTTGCAATCTTAACCCCTTTTCAGTATATGGTTCAGTAGTGTTAACTACATGCACATTGTTGTGCAATAGATCCCTAAGACCTTTTCATCTTGCAAAACTAAACCTCTGCATCCATTGAACAACTTCCCACTTCCTCCTCTGGCAATGTCCATTCTACTTTCTAAGAATTTGACTTTTTTACATACTCCATGCAAGCAGATTCTCTTTTTGCAACTGGCTTGTTTCACTTAGCACAATGTCCTCAAGGTTCCTCCATGTTGTAGCATGTGAAAGGATTTCCTTCTTTTCTGAGGCTAATATTCCATTGTATGTACATACCACATCATCTTTATCCATTCATCCACTGATGGACATTCAGCTTGCTTCCACCTCTTGGCTATTGTGAACAATGCTACAGTGAACATGAGTGTGCAAATATCTCTTTGAGATCTTGCTTTCAGTTCTTGGGGTATATATTCAGAGGTGAAATTGCTGGATCGTACAGTAATTCTATTTTTAATTTTTTGAGGAAATTTTATACTGTTTGTTATAGTAGCAACACCATTTTATATTCCCACTGACAGTGCACAAGAGTTTCAATTTCTCCACATCCTTCCCAACACTCGTTATTTTCTGTTTGTCTTTTTCAAAATAGTAGGTATCCTGGTGGGTGTGAGGAGATATCTTATTGCAGCTTTGATTTGCATTTCCCTGATTATTAGAGATGTTGAGCATATTTTCATCCGCTTATGGCCATATGTATATTTTCTTTTCTTTAGAGAAATGCCTATTTTAGTCTTTTCCTCATTTTAAAATTGGGTTTTTGTTTTGTTGTTGTTGAGTTGTAGGAGTTCTTCATATATCCTGGATATTAATCTCTTATCAGATACATGATTTGTCTGTTTTTGAGACACGGTCTTGTTCTGTCACCCAGGCTGGAGTGCATACTTTTAAAAAACATATACCTGTTCAACCAACCCAGGTATTTATTCATTAAACTTTTACTTGTCATCTATCATGTGCCAGGCACTATGCTTGGTGCTTATGATACAGATGATGTGAACACACACACACACACACACACACACACACACACACACACCCTCCTGTCTCTTCCTCCAAGGAATCCACATTTATGTGCTTCAGTAACGAATATGAAAGATTGTAAAATGCTTCACTGAAATTCAGAAACACTGATCCATAATGTCAAACACAATAACTATTGTATAGCAAAGGTGAAGTGTGTTTTCACTTCAAACCCAGGATGATCAACTTCTTTTTTCTAGAACTGTTGTTTCAATATTCCTATGAATACATTTAATTTCACTTTACATTTTCATGGCCTGGCTTGCCTTAAACAATTTTTTGAATTCTAACCAATTATTAAACAATTTTTATGCTGAACTTAAATATTCAGTAAAGATTCTATTTGGTTTGAATATGTATGATTCATTAAACCCATGGTCTTCATTACAGTAATATTTAGAAGCCTAATTATCTCTGAGTAATCATAGAGTATGAAGCAATTTAAATGTCATTCCCAGCACAGGTTAGAAGCAAATTTACTTATTAAATTATTAATGTTTTACTTTAAACTGGCAGTTGAATAATTAAAAATGAACATGACAGTTAATTTCAAAGATGTAAAAAAAAAAAAAAAATACAATGGCAATAGCTCTACATCAGCTCAAAACAGTTTGACCTGAGTTTATTTTCTTCAAAATCAAAAACCTCCATTGTGTTTTGATTATGTTGGAGTCATAGTTTTCAAATGTGATTTTCAGGTAATTTATTTCACTAACAATTTTCCAAAAGTTAGACTTATTTTGAAGCTTAAGGAACATTTTAGAATAGGAGCTAGCAACTTTTATTCCAAAACAGATTCATTTTGTTAGTTGAAAATACAGTATTAGAATGAAGTATATGCTGCAATTTCTGTAGGTCAAAGATGATTGACCTACATGAAATTGATGATTTCACAGTTGAATTTAATGAATCTACTTCATTATATGATCAGTCTTCAAAAGTGAAAATTAATCTTTAAAAAGTATAAATAGAGGCCAGATGTGGTGACTCATGCCTGTCATCCCAGCACTTCGGGAGGCCAAGGCAGGTGGATCACCTGAGGTCAAGAGTTCAAGACCAGCCTGACCAACACGGAGAAACCCTGTCTCTACTAAAAAAAAATACAAGATTGGCTGGGCGTGGTGGCACACGCCTGTAATCCGAGCTACTAGGGAGGCTGAGGCAGGAGAATTGCTTGAACCTGGGAGGTGGAGGTTGTGGTGAGTCGAGATCGTGCCATTGCATTCCAACCTGGGCAACAAGAGTGAAACTCCGTCTCAAACAAACAAAAAAATTATAAATAGAATTTAAACATACATGAGATTTGAAAAGAAAAATCCATAATCTCATCACACATATACATTCTATAACAATTTCTGTACTTTCTGTTCTATTATTGTCTCTTGTGCATAGTTTTACATGGTGTACTCAGAGCATGCATAAATATTTGCATATGTAAAATGAAAAACTTTACATTACAGGCATACCTTGTTTTATAGCACTTCATTTTATTTAGCTTCATAGAGACTGCATTTTTTACAAATTGAAGGATTGTAGCAACGTTGCATCAAGCCAAGTCTATTGGCATCATTTTTCCAGCAGCGTGTGCTCACTTCATGTCTCTGTGTGACATTTTGGTAATTCTCACAGTATTTCAGACGTTTTCATTATTATTATATCCGTTATGGTGATCTGCGATTAGTGATCGTCAATGTTACTATTGTCATTGCTTTTGGGTGCCATGAACGGTACTCATGTAAGATGGTGAACTTAATAAATGTATATGTTCTAACTGCTCCACTGACCAGCCATTCCCTGTCTCTCTTCCTCCCCTTGACCCTTCTTGTTTCCTGAGACAGAACAATATTGAAATTAGGGCAGTTAACAACCCTATGATGGCCTCTATGTGCTCAAGTGAAAGAAGGAGTTACATTCTCTCACTTTAAATTAAAAGTTAGAAATGATTAAGCTTAGTGAAGAAGGTATGTCGAAAGCCAAGATAGGCGAAAAGCAAAGCATCTTGTGCCAAACAGTTAGCCAAGCTGTGAATGCAAAGGAAAAGTTCTTGAAGGAAATTAAAAGTGCTATTCCAGTGAACACATAAATGATAAGAAAGCAAAACAGCCTTATTACTGATGTGGAGAAAGCTTTAGTGGTCTGGATAGAAGATCAAACCAGCCCCAACATTCCCTTAAGCTAAACCCTAATCCAGAGCAAGGCCCAAACTTTCTTTCCATTCTATGAAGGCTGAGAGAAGCGAGGAAGCTGCCAAAGAAAAAGTTTGAAGCTAGCAGAGGTTGGTTCATGAGATTTAGGGAAAGATGCCATTCTCCATAACATAAAAGTGTAAGATAAAGCAGTAAGTACTATGTAGAAGCTGCAGCAAGTTATCCAGAAGATCTGGCTAAGATCATTGATTAAGGCGCCTGCATAAACAACAGATTTTCAACATAGATGAAACAGCCTTATGTTGGAAGAAGATACCATCTAAGACTTTCATAGACAGAAGAAGTCAATGCCTGGCTTCAGGTCTTCAAAGGACAGTCTGAATCTCCTGTTAGGTGCTCAAGCAACTGGTGACTTTAAGGTGAAACCAATACTCATTTACCCTTCTGAAAATCCTAGAGCTCTTAAGAGTTATGCTAAATTTACTCTCTGCACTCCATAAATGGAACAACAAGGGCTGGATGACAGAATATCTGTTTAGAGCATGGTTTGCTAAATATTTTAAGTTCACTGTTGAGACCTACTGCTCAAAAAAAAAAAAAAAAATTATTTTCAAAATATTACTTCTCATTGTCAATGCACCTAGTTGCCCAGGAGCTCTGATGGAGATGTACAAGAAGATGAATGTTATTTATATGCCTGCTAACACAGTATCCATTCCATAGCCCATGGATTAAGGAGTAATTTGGGCTTCCAGGTCTTTTTATTTAAGAAATACACTTTGTAAGCCTATGGCTACCATAGACAGCAATTTCTCTGATGGATCTGGGCAAAATAAATTGAAAATCTTTCTGAAAAGGATTCATCATTGTAGATGGCATTAAGAACACTTGTGGCCAGGTGCAGTGGCTCACGCCTGTAATACCAACACTTTGGGAGGCCGAGGTGGGCGGATCACCTGAGGTCAGGAGTTTGAGACTAGCCTGACCAACATGGAGAAACCCTGTCTCTACTAAAAATACAAAATTAACCAGGCATGGTGGCACATGCCTGTAATCCCAGCTACTCAGGAGGCTGAGGCAGGAGGATCGCTTGAACCCGGGAGGCGGAGGTTGCAGTGAGCCGAGATCCTGCCATTGCACTTCAGCCTGGGCAACAAGAGCAAAACTCCATCTCAAAAACAAACAAAAAAACTTGTGATTCATGGGAGGAGGTCCAAATACCAACATCAACAAGAGTTTGGAAGAAGTTGATTCCAACCCTCATGGATACCTTTGAGAGGTTCAAGGCTTCGGGGGAGGAGGTAACTGCAGATGTGGTGGAAATAGCAAGAGAACAGAATTAAACGTATAGCCTGAAGACAGGACTGAATGGCTGCAGTCTCATGACAAAACTTGAACATATAAGTTGCTTCTTATGGATCAGCAAAGAAAGTGTTTTCTTGGGACAGAAACTACTCCTGGTGTAGATACTGTGAACATTGTTGAAATGACAGCAAAGGATTTAGATTATTAAATAAACTTAATAAAGTGGCGGCAGGGTTTGAAAGGATTGAGTCCAATTGCAAAAGAAGTTCCATTGTGGGTAAAAAACAGCATCACATGTTACTGAAATTATTTTGTGAAAGGAAAAGTCAATCAATGTGGCAAACTTCATTGCTGTCTTATTTTTTTTAATTGCCACAGCCACTTCAGCCTTCAATAACCACCACTGTGGTCAGTCAGCAGCCATTAACATTGAGGCAAGACTCTCCATCAGCCGAATGACTATGATTTGTTGAAGGCTGAATCGATCATTAGCATTTTTTTTACCAATGAAGTATTTTAAAATTAAGATACATACATTTTTTTAGACATAATGCTATTGTACACTTAGACAACAGTATAGCATAAACATAGCTTTTATATGCATGGGAAACCAAAAAATTTGTGTGACTTGCTTTCTTGTGGTACCTGCTTCATTGTAGCAATCTTGAATTGAACCACAGTGTCTCCGAGGTATGCCTGTATTTACATTTTTCAATCTGACATGTATAAGTTACATTTATAACTTTCAATAGCATAATCTACCAATTTGGATGTACTGTAATTACTTACTCATTCTCATGTTGCTGAACATTTAGGTTGCTTCTAGTTTTTTGATATTACAAATGTGTTATGATGAGCATCTTTTGAATTGCTAAGAAAAAGTTGGCTTATATTTATATAATACCATTTCAAAAATCTATGTCTGTATTTTTCCACTGTTTGGGTTTTTTAATCAAATAAATTATGATGGATACTCTTGGTACATCAGGAGATAGAAAGCAGTTCCATAAGTTTTTCTCTGTAATTTACCGTTAGCATTCAAAACTGATTTCTTTTATAGTCATTAATTTGTAATGACAACATAATAATGATTTTCAAAGCCCACAGACTACTAGAAAACTTTCTACTGAGCTTGTAATTAAAATGTCAGAATTCATTCCCATCCTTGAAAACAATTTTTTTTTTTTTTTGCTTTTGATGATTGATTCAAAACTGTGTTCTATAAATCTTAATTTTCACATCTTCTACTTCGGCAGCAAAATGAATACTCAAGGTGAAAAACAAAATAAGAGCTTAGAATTTAAAACCTGTTATTATTAGCTTGATATAGACAACAGGGTGAGATGTTGCTGCTTTCAACTTTTTTTTTTTTTGCACACTTAAAAATAAAAATATGAATCATTATGCAACTAAGAGTTGAAACTTTTCTATTGGACTATTAAGTTATAGTTTGTGAGTTTTAAAAACTTTACTTTTGTGTATTTTAAAGAGATTGTGTTCCATTTATTCTCAAGTCAGACTTACACATCTTGGTTCTGACCCAGATTGTATATTCTCATATATAAGGGTGAAAAAGACTGCCAAAGTACAGTGTTAACTTCAGGTATTCACCAGTCTAACCTGTTATCCGCCTTGGGGTCTTACTTTCTTACATGACTGCAGTCAACAAGTTAACTGGAGCTCTAGTACTTGTGATTCATTTTAAAGACTATTCACTATTATTTCACCTCCAAAGGGCTATAACAACAAATATTAGAAAGTGGGTAATATACAGGCCTCTTTGTTTTGATTATTTAATCCATAAGAGGTAGATGCAGAAATACATGACATCATCCTCATCCTTCCTTTTCATCATTTTTGATGATGGTACTCAATAGTTGTCAATACCTACATAGTTCACAAGGAAAAGCTATGTAGAATTAGAATGAACTATTAATATCAAGAAAGTGACAACCTACTTCTGCCCAACATCATACATTACATAAGGAGAGGACATCCAATTTGACAAGTATTTGAGCGCCTTATCTGTATTGGGTAAGATGTGCATCAAGGAAAGCTGTGGCCTTGGTTTTTACATTTTTCCTCGTCTAGCGAAGGGCTACATTCTTCCAAAAACACATCCTGTGGCTGAAAATGTTTTTGTTAGCAGTTATGCAACTTTATGAAAAAGCATGGTCTTCTCCAAATTGGATATACTATAAATTGAAGACATTAGTCATAGCTGCTGGATTTTTCCCCCCATTTGAAACACATGCTTTAATACTTTCTTTTTTAGGTCGGATTTTAAGTGGTATATTGAAATGTTGGAGAAAAAAATACTATAAGTAAGAGAAAACAGGTTGGATAGATAATATTTTTAAAAGCAATCTGCATTAGGAGGAGAAATAGCAGTGTCATTTTCTCACATTTCAACTCCCAGGCATACACATATAATTTAACAAAATGCAATATGATGCAGTACTCATTCACACACTTAGCATGTGATTATTGAACACTTGTCATGGGTGTCACACTGCAATCATCTCTGTGGGAGATACAAAGAAAAGAAGGCCCTGCCCTTGCCCCCAAGCAGCTCACAGCACCTTTGGAGAAACAAGACAAGCATGAAAAATTTAATGACAGTGTAGGATACTGAATCTATAACCAGACAATAGTGCTTTGAGAAAACATGAGAGAATGTGTTCTGTTGGGAGGGCTGTAAAGAAGCAGGTAAGCTTGGGCTGGGTCTTGGAGGGTAAGAAAGATTTAGCTAGACTAGGGAACAATAGGGAGGAGGGCCCTCTAGACCAAGGGGAATGTTTAAGAAAAGGAAGGATTGTGTAACCATGTCCAGCAGGTGGTAAGCAGACAGCACCTGTCAGCACATCCTTCCTCTTTCTACCGTACCAGCTCCTTTAAGTGTCTCGCAAGGGACTTGAACTGGTTCTTTATGAAATAGAGAATGGCTGAAAATATTTTGATCCAAAAAGACTTTAAGAAAATTATTTTCATGGTGTGTCAGTGTGCAGTATGGATTAGAAGGACCTAAGAGTGGTCAGCATTTTGGACATACTTTTTTTTTTCACTTTGTCGCCCAGGCTGGAGTGCAGTGGTGCGGTCTTGGCTCTGGCTCACTGCAGCCTCTGCCTCCTGGGCTCAAGCAATTCTCCTGCCTCAGCCTCCCTACTAGCTGGGATTACAGTTTAGGCCACCACACCCAGCTAATATTTTGTGTTTTCAGTAGAGATGGGATTTTACCATGTTACCAGGCTGGTCTCAAACTCCTGACCTCAAGTGATCTGCCAGTCTTGGCCTCCCAAAGTGCTGGGATTACAGGCATGAGCCACTGCTCCTGGCCTGGAAATAATTTTAAAAAGGGCCTTTACAAACTCAATATTCCCTTGGAATCCAGTACATTGTCTTGCACATAGTTGCAGCTCGGTAAATATTTGTTCCGCTAGAAAAGACCAGAGAACTAGTATTCAGAAGATGTGTGTTCTAGTCCTGACTTGACAGCAATGAGTTTTGTGGGCATGGGCAAATGGGGTAAGAGCTCTGTGATCTTGAGCACGTTCCCCAACCTCTCTAAGGCTTAGTTTTCTTATCAGTGAATATAAGGATCATAGGCTTATTACGGGGTTTACACGGAGATGATAAGATACAATATGATTGAACAGTGCCTGGCATAGTAAACCTTAGTTATTATTATTAAGGGGGAAATCCTTTAATTATTTTAATTAATTCATAAGGCCTAATGGAAAGAACAGTTTCCCACATTAAGCCTACATTTAGTAAATAGGTTTTGGTAGATAAATATTTCTAAAGCATGATAGTTGAAGGGAGGGGAAGGGAATTAAAAGGATCTTAGGTGATGGGAGTGATGAGTACACTGGCTTGAATGGTTCCCAGGAAATGTCTACCAGCACAAATGCTATATGAACATGGGACTGAAGGAAGACATAACCAACCTGGTGACTAGTCCTATTAATGCCTTAATCTCTAGAGGCCCAAGATCCTGAACAAAGAAAAAATAGAGATGTAGAGAGGACCCTCTACATGTCTGGGTTCTGCATCTGTGTATCCAACCAAATACAGATCAAAATACTTAAAAATTTTTAAAATAACAATAAATAAAAAATACTATATAACAACTCTTTACATAGCATGCATGTGGTATTAAGTATTGTCAGTAATCTATTTATTTACTTATTTTGAGATAGGGTCTCACTCTGTTGCCTAGGCTGGAGTGTAATTATATGATTATGGCTCACTGCAGCCTCAACCGTCCTGACTCAGGTGATCTTCTGACTTCAGCCTCCCGAGTAGCTGGGACTGCAGGCGTGCATCAGCATGCTTGGCTAATTTTTGTATTTTTGATAGATTTAGGGTCTCACCATGTTGCCCAGGCTGGTCTTGAACTTCTGGGCTCAAGCAGTCCACCCACTTTGGTCTTCCAAGCCCAAGTGTCGGGATTACAGGTGTAAGCCACCCTGCCTGGCCTCAGTAATTTAGAGATTATTTAAAGTGTATGTGAAGATGTATGTATGTTATATGCAAATATCATGCCATTTTATATCAGGGACTTGAGCATCCACATATTTTGATAACTATGGGGGTCCCGGAACCAATCCCCCAAATACCAAGAGACAACTGTACTAAATGCCCTAACTTTTTTGGAAGACCAGAAAACTCATGTTGGTGATGGTGGAAAAGTCACGTTGGAGTTCAAGGTGCTTGGGTTTTGTATGTTATGTAATTTAATGTAAGCTTTCAGTTTTATAAAATATAGTCCTAGTTAAATCCTGTTCTGAAAAATTTTCAGGTTTTGTCTGAAATTATACTGCCTAAACTTTATGCCAGTAAATTTTCCAGGGGAGGATGAATAATGGATTTGTTGTCTGATTATCATATTTACAAGCATCATCTGGTCTTAGTTGCCAAAGATTGGTATTTTGAAACCACATGACAAGAGAGGTTCATTTCTTTACGGTAAGAAAACAACAAAAATCCCCATTATGTCTACAGCACTTTCCCACTGTTCCTTCTTTGTTGTACATTAGAACAGCTGCTATGCACTGCACATAAAAAGGGAATCTATGATGGTTAAATATTCATGGCCATTTGCTATTCAGTGTGTGTTTTTATTATTTTTAGCAAATAACAGGACTATCTAATGATTCATTTAACCTAGTTTATGAATTTTCAGTATCTAATTTTTATCTATTACTGAAAGATTTCTGTTCTTTCTTAAAAAGAATGCCTTAGTCTTGCTTTTATGTGGACTCCCAGCCTAGAAAAATCCATCTGATGGTCCCACATGCTTAGTTTGTAGGATCTTAGGTCTCAGAGTTGATAAAGTACTGTTGATGAAGACCAAAGAGAGTATGGAGGCAGACTTTTTCCTCCCTGGGAGCATAGTACCTCCAAAATATAAACCGAGGTTAACCGTGATAGAAAGGTCAGGGGAAAATTCTGCTCATCTTCTTTCTGTTTTATTGTTATAAAAAGAATGGCATTTCCCAGAGATTATTGCCTTAGCAAAGCAAAGAGAAAATGAAGCAGAGAAAGAGGAGGAAATGTTTCCTAAGATGTATTTGTTTACTTTTCAGCCTAACAGGGCTGGCTTTCTAGGTGTGTAACCTGTGTGGGTCTTAGAAGCAACTCAGGAGGGCCTCATGCTTGAATTAATAATGCTCTACTGTCACCATCTAAAAGTTGTTCATAATTTTTGAGTCAGGGGCCTCACATTTTCATTCTGTGCTAGGCCCACAAATTACATAGCTGGTCTCATGACTTAGTGAAATATTTGATGAAGAAGATGCTTTTGTTTAAAGCAAAAGGCTTATATCAAGCCAACTGAAGAAAGAAGTCAATACCAGGAACCAAAAGAGACAGAGGAAGGTGAGAACAGAGGATTCGCTTCAATGGTAATGTCCCTTTTCATGACTAACAGTGATACATATGCAACTTGTTCTCAACGAAAAAAGAGGAATATGGTTGGAAAGAGAAATCACATATTTGATACCTCTTCCAATGTGGCTACTTTTTATACAAATTATACGTTTCTGTTTTTCACCCTCCCTGCACCTACCCTGCTCTGTTCTAATAGTCATTTGGAATCATTCATCCACAATTGCTACTGATATCAAAGGTAAAGTATCTTATGTTGATACTTTAATACCAAGAGTCTTCCCATAATTTCTGGAATAATAAAAAGTTCTTCATTTATTTCTCAAGTGCCGAAATAAAGATCAACCAAACGAGAAAAGCAAAGGCTATTTATTCTGAGCTTGCAATGGAGTCAACCACCATCATTTGCATTTTGACAGAGATTCAAACGCAGGTAGGAGAGAGGAGGTGGAGCAAGATAGCTGAACAGAAGCCTCCACCAGTCATCCTCACCACAGGAACACAAAATTTAACAACTATACAAAAGGCTCCTTCATAAGAACCAATAATGGGGTGAGCAATCACAGTACCTGGTTTTAACTTCATATCTCTGAAGGAGGCACCGAAGAAGAGGAAAGATAGTCTTGAATTGCCAACACCACCCCTCCCCCATCCTCCTGGCAGTGGATGGCCAAATGGCATGGTGAGAGAATTATATGTTCTTGGGAGAGGGAGAGTGCAGTAATTGTGGGAATTTGCATTGGAACACAGTGCTGCCAACCCAGGCAGAACTTAGCTGCTACTCACAAGAGGGAGCATTTAGACCAACCCTTGCCAGAGGAGATTGCCCATCCTGGCAGTTGAAACTTAGGTTTCAACAAGCCTCACCCACAGGCTAAAGTACTGTGGGGTTCTAAATAAACTTGAAAGGCACCCTAGGCCACAAGGACTGTAACTCCTAGGCAAGATGCAGGGCTTAGATCCAGTGGACTTTGTGGGTGCATGACGTAATGAAACACCAGCTGGGCAGGGCTAAGACCACCTTATACCACCTCTCCCACAACCTCAGGCAGCACAGCTCACAGCTCCAAAAGAGACCCCTTCCTTCTGCTTGAGGAGAGTAGAGAAAAGAATAAAGAGGACTTAGTCTTGCAATGTGGATACCAGCTCAGCCAATGTAGGAGAGGGCACTGGACAGAGTCATAAGGCCACAATTCCAGGGCTAGCTCCTGAACAACATTTCTAGACACATTTCTAGACAAAATTTCTGAGCCAGAAGGGAACCTGCTGCCTTGAAGGGGAGAACTCATTCCTGGCAGAATTCCTCAACTGCTGACTAAAAAGCTCTTGGGCCTAAATAATCAGCAGCAGTAACCAGGTAGTAGACACCATGGGCCTTGGGTGAGACTCAGAGATGTGCTGGCTTCAGGTGTGACCCAGCACATTCACAGCCGTGGCAGCTATGAGGAGAGACCGCTTCTTCCTGAGAGAAGAAGAGGGAAGAGTAAAGGAGACTTTGACTTGGGCTTAGGTACCAGCTTGGCCAAAGTGGAAAAGTACAGCAAGCAGGCTCTTGGGGTCCCTGATTCCAGGCGTTGGCTCCTGGACAGCATCTTTGGACCTACCCTGGGCCAGAGGGGAGCCCACTTCCCTGAAGAGTGAGTCCCAGGCCTGGCAGCATTTACCAAAAGCTAACTGAAGAGCCCTTGGGCCTTAACCCTGGCAGTACTCTCCATGAACTTATGGTGGTGGTGGACATGCGGAGAGACTCCTCGACCTGGGAAAAGGAGAGGGAAGACTGAGAAGGACTTTGTCTGGTGGTTTTGGTGACAGCTCAGCCACGTTAGAGCATCAGGTAGACTTCTACAGTTTCTGCCTCCAGGCCCTGGCTCCAGAACAGCATCTCTGGACCTGCCTGGGAGCCAGAGGAATTGCTGCCCTTAAGGAAGGGACACAAGCATGACTGGCTTCACTACCTGCTGATTGTAGAGCCCCAGGGCCTTGAGTGAACACAGGCAGTAGCAAGGGAGTAGTTACAGCAGGCCTGGGTGGGACCCAGTGCTGTGCTGGCTTCAGGTCTGACCCAGTGCAGTCTCAGAGGTGCTGGTCACAGGGATGCTTGTGTCACCCCTCCCTCAGTTCCAGGCAGCTCAACACACACAGAGAGAGAGAGACTCCATTTGTTTGGGAGAAAGTAAGAAAAGAGAACAAGAGTCTTGCCTGGAAATCCAGAGAATTCTCCCAGATCTTATCCAAGGTTCCATGGTGGTACCTCTATGAGTCTGCAAGAACCAGTGTTACTGGGCTTGGAGTACTTCCTAAAGCAGATATGGCTGCAGTGATCAAAAACTTAGGTTACCAAACCCAAATCCTTTCAAATACCTGGAAAGCCTTTCCAAGAAGGACAGGTCCAAACAAGCCCAGATTATGAATAACTCTTCAAAGCTGAGGCACCAACAAATATCTATAAGCATTAAGACCATTCAGAAAAACATGGCCTCACCAAACAAACTAAATAAGGCACCAGGGAACAACCCCAGAGAGACAGAAATAAGTGACCTTTCAGACAAAGAATTCCAAATAGCTGTTTGAATAAAACTCAAAGAAATTCAAGATAACACAGAGAAAGAATTAAGAATTCTATCAGATAAATTTAACAAAGAAATTGAAATAATTAGAAAGAATCAGAAAGAAATTCTGGAGTTGAAAAAGGCAATTGACATACTGAAAAATGTTGTCAAGATTCTCTATTAGCTAGATTCCCCTTCTCCTGAACAACTCCTCAGCCTCTGTAGGTTCACCTCTCTAATCTTAGCAGCTCAGAAAGCAAACATGAAATGAAACAAAACAAAACAAAAACCAAATGTTGTATTTAAGGTCAAGTATACCAGGTATACCTGGGTACCAGTCCTGGCTCCACCCTATGAGCCACATGATTGCAACCTAGTATATTGTTGGAATCTTACCTTTCTTATCCGTAAAGTGTGGATAATGTGTTTCTTGCCATTTTCACGGGGTTATTACGAGGGCTAGATGTGTTATTCTATACGCAAATACTCTGAAAACATAACAAGCAGTATTGGTTTGTTCACTTTTGTGACCCAGCCTGGTGGGTCAGAGACGTCTTCCTGGAGGAGCAGATGTTGGACCTGAGGCATGAGGAAGGCAGAGAGTTAGCAAATGAAGAAGGTTCTAGATTGAAGCAATGGTATGAACAAAGCCAAGGAGTTGTAAAGTGGCAGGGTGAGCTCAGAGAACCGTGAGCACCTCTGTATTCTCAGTTGAAGTGAGATGGGGAGATGCAGACAGGGCTAGGGTCAGGAGAGCCTAGTAGGTTCACCAAGAACCCTGTGGCCCTGGGGCCATAAGAGCTATGGGAAGGTTTTGGCAAATGAATAATGTGGTGTATCAGTGTTGTAAAAAGACTGCTCTCGTGGCAGAGTGTAGGGTGAAATGGAGGGAAACCACAAGGAAGCTGGGAGTGCGGTCAGAATAAAGGCCTTAACCAGTGCAAAAAGTGAGGATAGAGAGGAGGGGTGAGGTCAACAAATATTTAGAAGACAAAATTAGCAGCACTTGGTGATGAGTAATTAGTGTCTTTGGATAATAAAAATTGGCAGGTTTGATGATTGATCCTTGGCAAAATGCTGTAGCCAATTTTTAGAAACAGTAAATGAACATTTCATTTAAAAATTAAAATGGTAGATTAATTTAGCATCAGAATACATTAACTATGAACAAATCATACCAAATATGTCCCATTTCCTCTTTACAGAATGGTTATTTTTCCAGTATAAAATAATAAATGCTTATTTTAGAAAACTTGGAAATTGTAGAAAGCTAGGATAAGAAAAACTTTTGCTACCCACTAATTAACATTCCTGTCAGTATTTTTCTAAATCCGTTAACACAGCTGTGATCATTCTGTCCACTAAATCTAACAGTGTGTGATTTTTTTTCTCTTAACGTTGTACCTCAAACGCATTTATTTTGTAACAAAATCTTTGTAAATATTATTTTAAATAATAATATTGACTGTCTATGGATGTGCTTTAATTCATATTTTATGGGATATTTGTTTCCAATGTTGGGATATTTAAAATAATAATTTCATTGATATCTTTATATATAAAGTCCTTTCCATATATGGGACAGATTTCTTAAAAATGTTTACAGTATCAAAAGATACAAATGTTTAAAACCTTTTTTTACATGTTATCAAACCTCTTTCAAAAAGGATTGTAACAATTTATAACGCCACTGGTATTGTAAGGTTATCCATTTCACAATATCTTTTCCTGCAGAAAATCATCATTAAAAACAACAAAACAAAACCAAAACACTTTGCTAGCTCGATTAGTAAAAATGCCAACTCATGACCAAGCATGGTGACCCACACCTGTAATCCTGGCACTCTGGGAGAGCAGGACAGGAGGATTACTCCAGCCCAGGACTTTGAGACCAGCCTGGGCAATGACACTTTGTCTCTACAAATAATTTTGTCTCTACAGTTAATTTTAAAAATTAGCTGGGCATGGTGGCATGGGCCTGTAGTCCCAGCTACTTAGGAGGCTGAGGTGGAAGGATACCCTCCTCTGGGAGGTGGAGGCTGTAGTGAGCTGTGATCACACCCTGCACTCCAGTCTGGGCGACAGAGTAGGGGGATAAAAGTCAACTCA
This sequence comes from Mandrillus leucophaeus, assembly GCF_000951045.1. Classification (NCBI taxonomy): domain Eukaryota; kingdom Metazoa; phylum Chordata; class Mammalia; order Primates; family Cercopithecidae; genus Mandrillus; species Mandrillus leucophaeus. The sequence goes on along the minus strand of NW_012106919.1, from coordinate 2,589,607 downwards.
TTTCATTTTCTTTGTTTTTACAAATATGAATAAAACACACATACAGGAGAAAGTAAAATAGTGTAAAAAGGCATAAAACGAGAAAGCAAAAATCTCCCCACTTCCCCAACCCCAAACCTACCCCCTTCCCCAAAGTAACCACCACAAAAAACTTACTTGTGAATATCTTTGAAAAAAATTGTTTATTAAAGTTTCTTAAACAGTACTAGGTACTATTTATATCAGAGGGTTCTGGGTCTGGAAACCTTTCCATGTCAGTGCATATAGTTCTACTCTATGAATATATACAAACTTATTTATCCAGTCCCCTATGGATTGATATTTTGTTTACTTTCAGTATTTTGCTATTGCAAAGAATCCTGCAATAAATATCTCCGAATTAAGATCTCAGTGTACTTGTGCAGCATAATTCCTGGATAGGAAATTATCTTCAATCTTAGATTTTAAAATGTTTGCAGCAATTTACAATCTCACCAGCAATGTGTAAATGTTTATTCTCTCACACTCTCACAGATAAGCCTTTTTTATCAATCTGATAGATGAAAAAATGTCATCTCCAGCCAGGTGCGGTGCCTCACGCCTATAATCCCAGCACTTTGGGAGGCTGATGCAGGCAGATCACCTGAGGTCAGGAGTTCAAGACCAGCCTGGCCAACATGGTGAAACCCCATCTCTATTGAAAATACAAAAATTAGCAGGGTGTGGTGGCACATGCCTGTAATCCCAGCTACCTGGGAGGCTGAGGCAGGAGAATCACTGGAACCCAGGAGGCAGAGGCTGCAGTGAGCAAAGATGATGCCACTGCACTTTAGCCTGGGCGACAGAGCAAGACTCCCTCTCAACAACAACAACAATAACAAAAAGTCATCTCAGTGCACACTCATTCATAAATGTTTATTGAGCTCCTACTTTGTGCCAGGCCCTGTGCTAGATGCCTGGGACACACAACTGAATAAAACAAAGATTCCTGCCCCTATGGAGCTAACATTCTAACACAACAATAAACATAATACATAATAAATCATAGTACACAAGTAAGTCAGAAGAAGATAAGCTCCAGATGCACTAGAAGCTCTGCTTTTGCTGCCTCTGAAACAGAACGTCGTGGCTGCCTTTGTCACAGTCCCACCAGAATGGATTTTGACCACTTGCTGCTTCTTAACCTCACTGGCTCTTACCACAAAATTTAGGACTAGAGTATCTGATTGGTGAAGGCTCGATCATGTGACAGCGTTCTTGCTGTAAAGGTGGTTAGGAAAGTGAATAGATAGAAATTTCAGGTTCTTTGCTGAATAGAAGTCTTTGTCTCATAAAGTGGGGAGGAGATTCCTCAAACCCAGGGGGAGTTCAGTTGCTGAGCAGCTAAAAGGAATGACAAATGTCCACACACAAGTGTTTGATTCCTTTTCACAAGTGCCTGGGCAAACCTTAGGGAGTAGAGGTCCCAAAAGTCAAACTAGATCTGGTAAAGTAGGTACCCAGGGTGACCAGGGGCAGATGTAACCTGATGATCAAGTGTAGGTAGAAGCCAAGGTCAAAACTTAAGGAGCATGACCAGTTATTGGGCCTAAGGGAACCATGCAAATATTACAGGAGTGAACGCTACATATCCATGGATACTAGGAGATTTAGGAAGAATATAGAGCTTGCCTTCATGTGTAGAAGTGTTGTCATATGGAAGAGTGATCATATGTATTTTTGGAAACTGCATTGGGCAAAGCCACATTTATCATGTATCCAGCAAGTATCTAATAAGTAACTGATATATACTAGTTCCTGCTCTAGGCAGTGGAAATACAACAGTGAACAAAGCACATAAATTTCCACCATGTAAAACTGGCATGTACTGGGGGAGTAAATGATAAAAAGAATCACACATACATATGCATAATATAATGCTAGTGTTAGGTGAAATGAAATAAAATAGAGCAGGGTAAAATATACAGTCAAGCATGGAGCAGGATAGATAACGCAGATGGAGAAGACCTCTCTGAGATGGTAACATTTGAGCAGAGACTTGAATGAAAAGAAGGAGCAAGCCCAGCAGGCATTTGGGAGAAGAAATTCCAGACAAATAAAAACCAGTACAAAGGCGCTGAGTTGGGAATGCACATAGTATGTTGGAAAACAGTGAGAAGCTAGGGTGGCTGGAGAGCAGTGAGTAGTAGGAAATGAGATCAGAGAAACAGTCATGAAACCAGGTATTTCAGGCCTATAATTATAGGATGAGGTAAAGCATTTTGATTTATTATAAATGTTATAGAAAACTATCAGAGGACCTTGAGCCAGAGAATGACATCATTTGGCTTACATTTTATAAGGACTAGTTAAGGGGCTTCTATGGAGAATTGATTGTAGGAAGGACAAGGTAGAACCAGAGAGATGAGTTAGGAGGCTACTATCATGGTCTAGGTCAGAGACAGTGGTGGTAGCAGTGGGTGAGAGTTTCAGAGAGACACGATGTAACTTTGTATAAGAAAAACCTCCAGTTATTACAACTGTCCAAATATAGAATGGTCTGGGTGCTAAAGATGAGATTTCTGTATTGGGAGGGGTTTGGTCTAAAACAGGAATCAGCAATCTATGGTCCAAATCTGGCCCACCATCTGTTTTTATAAGTAAAGTTTTATTGAAATACAATTATACTCATTATTGTCTATGGCTACGTTTGCACTACAAAGCAGAGCTGAATAGTTGCAACAAAGAACATATGGCCTGTAAAGCCTAAAATATCTCTTTTCTGGCTCTTTACAGGAAGAGTTTGTTGATCCTTGATCTAGAAGACTCCTCTGGTTCTTCCTCCCTTCCAGAGTTCCTAGAATTCCATATATAATTGTTCACTTGACATTTTTCTGTTATCTTTGTTCCGTGTAGGTAACAAAGTCTTCACAGATGGGAAACTTGCTTTCTACTTCTCAAATAGGTCTTTCTATTGCCTAATTATGAACATTTAGCAGTTTCCTTAAAATACACTCTTATTTGGGAGGTCAAGTATGAGGTCATTATCACTTTGTAAAGAAAAAAAAAATTGTTCCAAGGTTCTGAGTGCACTACTATTTAATATTTTTCCTAGAGATAGAGTGTATGCCATTGGCAATACCTATGAGTTAGCTTAACAGTTGCTTAACAAAGTCATCTTGATAATTTTAAGAATGATATATGGGGTTAAGAATCAAATGTTTGAAGCTCCAGAGGAATATCTTGTTCCTGGCAACACACGTGGGCCAAGGGTAATAGAAACAAGTGCAGTAACTTAGCAGCCAAAAGAGGTTGATCCAGCTCTCTGGCTTCTTCTGAAGAGGCAAACAGGTCATATGTTTGGAGAAGTGAAGGAGTTGCATGCCTAAATAGACTATGACATTTCCTTGAATGAATGAGAAGAATGTTTGTACAAGATACAAACCAATCTTGGTTATCCAACAAAAGGCAGCAAGAGCTTCAAGTCTACCATGCAAATCCCTGGAATTTGATTTGCAAATAATTCTTATTCTCTCATATGAGGGCATTGGAAGAACAACAGTGCTGAGCAAAAGCAGAAATTCTTCATAAGAGCTCTAAGAAAGAGAGAAAAGGGGGTTTTCTTACTTAACAATAGGTGTGAGATCCTGAAGATAATGAGCGAGAACAAAGAAAAGGGGGCAAGAGGAGCACAGTACACATCACTGATACTTACGGTGAGCCAATGCCCATGCTGCTAGCTTTCCAGGAAGCAGAGACTCTCTTTCCCTTTGCCTCTACTAACGAAAACATCAGATGAACTTCTATTTTGAAAAATGCTATCATTAGGCATTAGGACCAATTATGAGGAATGGATTTTTAAAAATTGAAATTCATTTTCACCTCTGAATCTACACACAGACACACACAAACACATATACAAACACACACAAACAACTTAGACAATTATTCAGACAATTCAAACAAAAATCTCAAAATCTGTTACTTGTGAAGTTCTTTATCTCCTCTAATTATCAATACCGATCATATCAACTAGGCAGACCATAGCTCTCCTCTCTCCTCTCTATTTTGTGTTCTTTGTGTAGATGTATAATATTAATAACTAGACTGAAATCCTAAAGCAGTATTCACTGTTTGCTTCAGGGGTTGCCTGGGGTCATTATTTGGGCAATACTCCGAAATTATTAGTTCCCCCTGGTGTTTTAGTGATATAGCAACCTAATCAATTTTAAATAGTTTTATAGAATATTAATATCAGTGTTGCATAAAAACCTTTACTTCTGAAGCTTAGCTTTTAAAAATTCTTCCTAGAGCACCCCTTCTTCAAATATATCTAGGCTAAAAGCTATTTGGTATGTGACTGCTCATTTATGTATACACACCCATGTTTACCCAGTGCTTCTGAATCACTTATGACTGATTAATCCAGCTAACCATTACAGGCTGCATAGCAAGTGATAATATAAATACCACCTTGTATTTGTTTACATAAGAGAGGCAGAGCACTGGCAAAGGAATTGTAAAAAACGCTTCACCAAGCAACCTGGGACAGGCTGCTGGACAACTCTGAGCTTGTTTTTCTCTGTCTACAAAAAGGAAATATGTATGTATTTCCATTCTATCTAACTATATGTTTGTACCATTAACCTTCCCCACTCCCTCCCCACACTATTCTTTCCAGCTTCTGGTAACCGTCATTCTACTCTCCATCTCCAGGAGTTCAATAGTTTTCATTTCTAGCTCCCACAAATGAGTGAGAACCTGCAAAGTTTGTCTTTCTGTGCCTGGTTTATTTCACTTAACATGATGACCTCCAGTTCCATCCCTATTGTTGAAAATGACAGGATAAATATGTATTTCCATTTTATAGACACATATATATGTATTTCAATTTTATAAATATATAAATTCATATGTAATATATATATATCCTACTAGATGAAATTATTTTAAGATCATGATTCTGAATAATTACAAATGGATAGCACAGACAGGATTATTATTATACTATTATAGAATACCTTGATTTATATTAGACCCTAGACTTCCTTGGAACAATTCTATGTCTGGAAAAAAGTGTGGTCATTACTCAGTAATGGTCTTAGTGAGAAAATATTGAATCAATAATTATGAATACCAAGATTTCATTTTTAAAAAATTTTTTATTTTTAATTTTTCTGCTTATATAGTAGGTATATTTATTTATGGGGTACATGAGATATTTTGATACAGGCATACAATGCATAATAATCACATCAGAGTAAATGGAATATCCATCCTCTCAATCATTTATCCCTTCTTTGTAACAATCCATTTATACTCTTTTAGTTATTCAAAAATATACAATAAATTATTGTTGACTGTAGTTATCCTATTGTGCTATCAAATACTAGATCTTATTCATTCTATCTAGCTGTATTTTTGTTCCCGTTATGCTTTCCCCCTCCCTCCCCCCAACTACCCTTCCCAGCTTCTGGTAACCATCATTCTATTCTCTATCTCCATGAGTCCAGTGGTTTTAACTTTTTGCTCCCACAAATAGGTGAGAACTTGCAAAGCTTGTATTTCTGTGCCTGGCTTACTTCACTTAACATAATGACTTCCAATTCCATCTACGTTGTTGCAAATGACAGGATGTCATCCTTTTTTTACCACTGAATAGTACTCCACTGTGTATAAGTACCACTTTTTTAAAATTATATTTTAAATTCTAGGGTACATGTACACAAAGTGCAGGTTTGTTACATAGGCATACATGTGCCATGTTGGTTTGCTGCACCCATCAACTCATCATTTACATTAGGTATTTCTCCTAACCCTATCTCTCTCCCAGTCCCCCAGCCCCCAACAGGCCCCAGTGTGTGATGTTCCCCTCCCTGTGTCCATGTGTTCTCATAGTTCAGCTCCCACTTATGAGTGAGAACATGCAGTATTTGACTTGCTGTCCTTGTGATATTTTGCTGAGAATGATGGTTTCCAGCTTTGTCCATGTCCCTGCAAAGGACATGAACTCATCCTTTTTATGGCTGCATAGTATTCCATGGTGTATATGTGCCGCTTTTCTTTATCCAGTCTATTATTGATAGACATTTGGGATAGTTCGAAGTCTTTGCTACTGTGACAAGTGCTGCAACAAACATATGTGTGCATGTCTCTTTATAGTAGCATGATTTATAATCCTTTGGGTAAATACCCAGTAATGTGATTGCTGGATCAAATGGTATTTCTAGTTCTAGATCCTTGAGGAATTGCCACACTGTCTTCCACAATGGTTGAACTAATTTACACTCCCACCAACAGTGTAGAAGTGTTCCTATTTCTCCACATCCTCTCCAGCATCTGTTGTTTCCTGACTTTTTAATGATCGCCATTCTAACTGGTGTGAGATGGTATCTCATTGTCTCTGATGACCAGTGATAATGATTTTTGCATATGTCTGTCAGCTGCATAAATTTCTTCTTTTGAGAAGTGTCTGTTCATATTCTTTGCCTACTTTTTGATTTTTTTTTTCTTGTAAATTTGTTTAAGTTCTTTGTAGATTCTGGATATTAGCCCTTTGTCAGATGGATAGATTGCAAAAATTTTCTTCCATTCTGTAGGTAGCCTGTTCACTCTGATGATAGTTTCTTTTGCTGTGCAGAAGCGCTTTAGTTTAATTAGATCCCATTTGTCAATTTTGGCTTTTGTTGCCATTGCTTTTGGTGTTTTAGTCATGAAGTCTGCCCATGTCTATGTCCTGAATCATATTGACTAGGTTTTCTTCTAGGGTTTTTACGGTTTTAGGCCTTAAATTTAAGTCTTTAATCCATCTTGAGTTAATTTTTGTATATGATGTAAGGAAGGGATCCAGTTTCAGCTTTCTATGTATGGCTAGCCAGTTTTCCCAGCACCACTTATTACGTAGGGAATTCATTCCCCATTGCTTGTTTTTGTCAAAGATTAGATGGTTGTAGATGTGTGGTGTTATTTCTGAGGTCTCTGTTCTATTGCATTGGTCTATATATCTGTTTTGGTACCAGTACCATGCTGTTTTGGTTACTGTAGCCTTGTAGTATAGTTTGAAGTCAGGTAGCATGCTGCCTCCAGCTTTGTTCTTTTTGCTTAGGATTGTCTTGGCTATGCAAGCTCTTTTTTGGTTCCATGTGAAATTTAAAGTAGTTTTTTCCAATTCTGTGAAGAAAGTCAGTGGAAGTACCACATTTTCTTGAGATATTCGTCTGCTGATGGACACTTGTTTGCTTCCCAGTATTGGGTATTGTGAATAGTGCTGCAATAAACAAGGCACTGCAGATAGCTCTTTGTACACTAATTTCCTTTCTTTGGGGTATATACCTAGCAGTGGGATTGATGGATCATATGGTAACTCTATTTTCAGTTTCTTGAGGAAACTCCAAACTGTTTTACACAGTGGTTGTACTAATTCACATTCCCAGCAACGGTGTATGTTCTCTTTGTATGTATGGTTCTCTTTTCTCCGTATTCTCTCCAGCATTTATTATTGCCTGTCTTTTGGATAAAAGCCATTTTAATGGGTGAGAGGATATCTCATTGTAGTTTTGATTTGCATTCCTCTGATGCTCAGCGATTTTTAGCACCTTTTCATATACCTGTTTGCCATTTGTATGACTTCTTTTGAGAAATGTCTGTTCAGATCTCTTGCCCATTCTTAAATTGGATTGTTAGGTTTTTTTCTCTATAGAGTTGTTTTATCTCCTTATATATTCTGGTTATGATTAGCACCTTGTGAGATTGATCATTTGCAAAGATTTTCTCCCATTCTGTGGGTTATCTTTTTTACAGATTGCATTGAATCTGTAGATTGCTTTGGAAAGCATGGACATTTTAACAATATTGATTCTTCCAATTCATGAACACGAAATATCCCTCTATTTTTCATGTCCTCCTCAATTTCTTGCATCAATACTTTATATTTTTTATTGTAGAGATCTTTCACTTCTTCGGTTAATTACTAGGTATTTAATTTCATTTGTAGCTATTATAAATGAGATTCCTTTCTTGATTTCTTTTCAGATTGTTTGCTGTTGGCATATAGAAATGCTACTGATTTTTGTATGTTGATTTGGTATTCTGCAACTTTACTGGATTTGTTAATCAGTTATAAGAGTTTTTTAGTGGCCCACATGCTGAGGAGAAGAATGGGTATTCTGTAGCCATTGGACAAAATGTCTGTAAATATAAAATCCATTTGGTCTATGATGCAGTCTGGTGTTTCTTTGTTGATTTTCTGTCTGGATTATCTTTCCAATGCACAAAATGAAGTTGAGGTCTTCAGTTCTAATTGTATTGGGGTCTATCCCTCTCTTTAGCTCTAGTAATATTTTCTTTATATATCTGGGTGCTTCAGTGTTGGGTACATATATACTTATAATTGTTATATCCTCTTGGTGAATTGATCACTTTATCATTATGTAATGATCATGTTTGTCTCTTTTTATAGTTTTTGTCTTGAAATCTATTTTGATTGATATAAATAAAACTACTTCTGTTTTTTTGGTTTCCTTTGAATACAGTCTTTTTTCATCCCTTTATTTTCAGTCTATTTAGGTCTTTACAGATGACATGTGTTTCTTGTAGGCAACAGATCATTGAGTCTTGTTTTTTAAATCCATTCAGATTTAAATCCACTTGTTTTTAAAATTCACTGTATGTCTTTTGAGAGTTTAGTCCATTTACTTTTAATGTTATTATTGATAATTAAATACTTTCTCCTGCGATTTTGTTTTCTGTTTTCTGTCTGTTTTGTGGTCTTCTCTTCCTTCTTTCCTTCCTTCCTTCCTGTCTTCCTTTTAGTGAGGGTAACTTTCTCTGGTGGGATGCTTTAGCTTTTTGCTTCATGTTTTTTGTGTATCCTTTGTATATTTTTTTATTTGAGTTACCATGAGGCTTGTAAATAACATCTTATCCATTATTTTAAAATGATGACAACTTAACTCTGATAGCATAAACAAACTGAGAAACAAGCAAAAAGAAAACTAACAAAAACTCTACATTTTAACTTTTTTTTTTTTTTTGAGATGGAGTTTCGCTCTTGTTGCCCAGGCTGGAGTACAATGGTGCAATCTTGGCTCACTGCAACCTCCACCTCCTGGGTTCAAGAGATTCTCCTGTCTCAGCCTCCCGAGTAGCTGGGATTACATGCATGCACCACCATACCCAGTTAATTTTGTATTTTTAGTAGAGATGGGATTTCACCATGTTGGTCAGGCTGGTCTCAAACTCCTGACCTCAGGTGATTCACCCACTTTGGCCTTCCAAAGTGCTGGGATTATAGGTGTGAGCCACCATGCCTGGCCCTACACTTTATCTTTGTCTGCCCATGGTTTTACTTTTTCTTGTTTTTACTTATGGCTTATCGTACTGTCTGGCTTTGTTTTTGTTTTTGTTTTTTTCCTCAAGATGGAGTCTTGCTCTGTTGCCCAGACTAGAGTGTGGTGGCAGTGTGATCTGGGCTCACTGCAACCTCCGCCTCACAGGTTCAAGCAATTCTCCTGCCTCAGCCTCCCGAGTAGCTGAGATTACAGGCACATGCCACACACCCAGCTAATTTTTGTATTTTTAGTAGAGACGGGGTTTCACCATGTTGGCCAGGCTGGTCTCAAACTCTGGACCTCATGATCTGCCTGTCTTGGCCTCCCAAAGTGCTGGGATTACAGGTGTGAGCCACTGTGCCCGGCCATCTTACTGTACTGTCTAAGTCTTGAAAAGTTGTTATTATCTTTCTGTCTTTCTACTTAAGATATGAGTAGTTTACACACCACAATTACAGTGTTATAATAGTCTGTGTTTTTCTGTGTACTTACTATTACCATTGAGTTTTGTACCTTCAGATGATTTCTCATTGCTCACTAAAGTTGTGTTCTTTCTGATTAAAGAACTCCCTTTAGCATTTCTTGTGGGACAGTTCTGGTATTAATGAAATTCCTCAGCTTTTGTTTCTGTGGGAAAGCCTGTATTTCTCCTTTATATTTGAAGGATATTTTTGCCAGGTATACTATTCTGGGGTAAAAGTGTTTTCCCTTTAGTGCTTTAAATATGTCATACCACTCTCTCCTGGCCTGTAAGGCTTCTACTGAAAAGTATGCTGCCAGATGTATTGGAGCTCCATTGTATATTATTTGTTTCTTTTCTCTTGCTTCTTTTAGAATCCTTTCTTTATGCTTGACCTTTGGGAATCTGATTATTAAATGCCTTGAGGTGACCTTCTTTGAGTTTAATCTGCTTGGTTTTCTATAATCTTTCTGTACTTGAATATTAATATCTCTCTCTAGATTTGGGATAACCTGTCTGTTATCCTTTCAATAAGCTTTCTACCCCTATCTCTCTCTACCTCTTCTTTAAGGTCAATACCTCTTAGACTTGCCTTTCTGAGGCTGTTTTCTAGATCTTGTAGGCATGCTTCATTCTTTTTCATTCTTTTTTCCTTTGTCTCCTCTGACAGTGTATTTTCAAATAGCCTGTCTTCAAGCTCACTAATTCTTTCTTCTGCTTGATCAGTTCTGCTCTTTAACAGGCTCTGATGCATTTTTCAGTATGTTGATTGCATTTTTCAACTCCAGAATTTCCTCTTGATCCTTTTTGTTTCCATTTCTTTGTTAAATTTATCTGATAGGATTCTGAATTTCTTTTCTGTGTTATCTTGAATTTCTTTGAGTTTTGTCAAAACAGCTATTTGGCATTCTCTGTTTGAAAGGTCACATATCTCTGTCTCTCTGGGATTGGTCTCTGTGGCCTTATTTAGTGTGGTGAAGTCATGTTTTCTTGGATGGTTTTGATGCTTATGGATGCTTGTCAATGTCCAGGCTTTGAAGAATTAGGTAGTTATTGCAGTCTTTGTAGTCTGGGCTTGTTTGTACCCATCCTTCTTGGAAAGGCTTTCTAGGTATTTGGTGGGACTTTGGTTTGGTGATCTAAGTTTTTTATCACTATAGCCATATCTGCATTAGGAGGTACTCCGAGCCCAGTAACACTGTGGTTCTTGCAGACTCATAGAGGTACTGTCTTGGTGGTCTTGGATAAGATCTTGAAGAATTCTCTGAATTACCAGGCAGAGACTCCTCCCTTACTTTCTCCCAAGCAAATGGAGTATCTCTCTGTGCTGAGCTGCCTGAAGCTGTGGGAGGGGTGATACAAGCACTCCTGTGGCCACAACCACTGAGACTGTGTTAGGTCAGACCTGAATCTAGCACAGCACTAAGGTCTCACCAAAAGACCAACATAACTACTGCCTGACTACTACCCACATTCACTCAAGGCCCTAGGACTCTAAGTCAGCAGGTAGTGAAATCAGCCAGGCTTGTGTCCTTCCCTTTAGGGTGGCGAGTTTCTCACTCTCCAGACTGGTGCAGAGACACTGTATGGAGGCCAGGACTTAGAGTTGGAAACCTTAGGGATCTACCTAGTGCTCTATTGTTCTGTGGCTGAGCTGGCACCCAAGCCACAAGGCAAGTCCTTCCCCCACCCCCCCACCCCCTACCTTTTTTTTTCCGAGATACAGTCTCACTCTGTTGCCCAGGCTGGAGTGCAGTGGCTCGATCTCGACTCACTGCAACCTCCACCTTCTGGGCTCAAGCAATTCTTCTGCCTCAGCCTCCCAAGTGGGTGGGATTACAGATGCCTGCCACCATGCCCAGCTAATTTTTGTATTTTTAGTAGAGACAGGGTTTTATCATGTTGGCCAGGCTGGTCTCGAACTCCTGAACTCAGGTAATCCCCTTGCCTCGGCCTCCCAAAGTGCTGGGATTACAGGCATCCTTCCCCCTCTTATCTCCCATTTCCACAAGCAGAGGAGTCTCCCCACATGGCTACTGCTGCCCCAGGCCTGTGGCAAATGCTGCCTAGCTACCACTGATGCTCACTCAAGGCCCAAGGGCTCTTCAGGCAGCTTTTGGTAAATGCCACCAGGCCTAGGACTCTCCTTTCAGGGCAATGGGCTCCCTTCTGCTCCAGGGAAAATCCACAACTGCCATCCAAGAGCCAAGGCCTGGAATTTGGGGGCCGTAAGAGCCTGCTTGGTGCCCTTCCCCACTGTGACCAATCTGGTACCTAAGCTCCAGTCAAAGACTCCTCTACTCTTCCCTCTGCTTTTTTTCAAGCAGGAGGAGTCCTTCCATGTAGCCCCTAGATCTGTGAATGTGCTGGGTCACACCTGAAGCTAGCACGTCTCTGAGTCTCACCCAAGGGTCATGACAAATGCTGCCTCACTACCCCCTGCTGATTATTCAGGGCCCAAGGGTTCTTCAGTCAGCAGTTAATAAATTCTGCCAGGACTGGGTCCTTCCCTTCAAGGCAGCAGGTTTCCTCCTGGCTCAGGGTGTGTCTAGAAATATGGGAGTGCCAAGGCTTGAAATGAGCACCTTAACGACTCTGCCTGGTGCCCTATCCTATTGTGGCTAAGCTGGTATCCATGTTACAAGACAAAGTCTTCTTTATTCTTCCTTCTCCTCTCCTCAAGTAGAAGGAAGGAGTCTCTTTCAGAGTTGTGAGCTGAGCTGCCTGGGGTTAGGGTAGGCATGGCACAACCATTCTCTTGGCCACCCCGGATTGTGTCTCACTAGGTTACATGCACCCCAAGTCCACACTGCACCAGGACTTGCCCAGGAATTGCAGTCCTTGTGGCCTAGAGTGACTTTCGAGTTTATTGAGAACTCCATAACATTTTAGCCCATGGTATCAAGGGTGGCTGGAATTCAAGTTCCAACTTCTGGGATGGGCAGTTCCCCTGTGGTTAGGGCTGGTTGAAATGTTCTCTCCATGGGTGCCAGCTGAGATCCATCTGGTGTTTTGTTTGTTTTTTTCTGTGACAGGGCAGCACTGAGTTCCAATACAAAGCCCCACAATCCCTGTGCTCTCCCTCCCCCAAGTTCCCAGATTTTCTCCGTGTGCCATGAGGCTGCTGCCAGGGGATGGGGGTGGGTGGCTTCGGCATTTCAAAACTGTCTTTCCTACTCTCTTTCGTGCCTCTTTCAGTGATATAAATTTAAAACCAGGTACTATGATGCCCACCTGATTTTTGGTTCTTATGAAGGTGCTTTTGTGTGTTGAAAATTGTTCAACTCCGTGTTCCTGCAGGGAGGATGATCAGTGAAGGCTTCTGTTTGGTCATCTTGCTCTGCCTCCTGATCCCTAGATTCTGTTATTATTATAGTTGACCCTACTGTAGGTCGCGGCTATTTTCTTACAACAGTTTGCATTCTCCAAGCTCCTCTAAGTATGCCCCTTTAAAAACTTGGGGTTCTGTTGGTCACATTTTCTAGACACCAAACAAGGATATACAGTTTGACCTGGGATTTTTGTCTTGTAATCAACAATAAGAGATATTTTGTGTGATGTATTGTGGACACCACGTTACTAACATTTCTGTGACCTTCTTACTATAGGAAAAAATCAAAATATTTGAAATGTAGAAAGTCTGAGATAAACAAGCGTTTATGGATACGATAGTTATGATAGATAGCCCACAAATGCCCAATTTTGAGAAGTAGAGTCCAACTTCAAATGCAGAAAATAATGTGTGACTTGATTATTAGTGAAAACACAACTTTTAATGAGGCAAATGTGCTATTTAGTAAAATAAAATGAGAAAAACAAGGCTGAAAAGGAAACACCCCTTTATCATCAAGGGAATCTCTTAGAATTTCCCTCAAAGTAACTCTTCTGAATCCAATGGTCCAAAGAAGGCATTACTTCTTCTGATTTGTTGTAGTTTTAAAAAAGAGGTTTGGGGTCAGGTGCAGTGGCTCATCCCCCTTTGGGATGAGCCGAGATGGTGGATCACCAGAGGTTAGGAGTTGGAGACTAGCTTGGCCAACATGGTGGAACCCCATATCTACTAAAATACAAAAATTAGCTAGGTCTGGTGGCACGCTCCTGTAGTCCCAGGTACTTGGGGGGCTGAGGCAGGAGAATTGCTTGAACTTGGGACATGGAGGTGGCAGTGAGCCCAGATGGTGCCACTGCACTCCCACCTGAACAACACGGTGAGACTGCATCTCAAGGGAAAAAAAAAAAAAAAAAAAAGAGGTGAAAAAAAAAGAGGTGTGGGATGGAAGGGGATGGGGCAGGTATTATCAAAAAATAAGAAGGCTATACTGCAAACTACACATTAACATTATAGAACATTATATGTGAGCAGTTTCTGTTAATTTGTTATAAACTGTGCAAATTTTGGTTTTCAGTAACATTCAGATCTATCAGATTTACTCGAAGTAAAAACAGGCAAGGGAAAGAGAGTTGAAAATTATATTTTAGCAAAAACGTGGAAAAAAAGCTATAGTGTTTGTACACAAAAGTTAGCCTCCTAGTAACCAAGGCAAAGAGGAAAATATGATGAGTTATATAACTTATTTTTATATAAGTTGTATAAATAAGTTATATAACATTTTTTCAATAGAAGCACACAGGCCAATTATTCATGAGAAACAATCCCTTTCTGACACTGGACTCTGAAAATAATTTGTCACAGGGTTTTTTTAAATAAAGGAAGAGAAATTTTTTAATAAAGGACCTTGAGCAATTTAATGGCTGCTATTTTCTAGTTAGGAGATTTTACATACATATGAGAGCAGAGCTGTTAAAGAAATGTCTTTCTTGCAGGGGAGGAAAGACAAAATCAATCTCTGTCTCTCATACGCGCGCACACACACACACACACACACACACACACACACACACACCCAACACCTACATCCTTGTCCATGTATACATACCTTCAAAGGGTATGTGGCCCAGATGGGGTATGGCCATAAAGAAACCACAACAATTACATCATTACTCACTCGCGGCTCTTCAGCGAGGTAATAAGAGGTACGTTCCCTTTGAAGCGGGCATAATCATTCTTCCCAGCCCAGATGCCTAAGTATGGGGAGTGGGATTTGTAGCAGTTGTCTCATTTTGCCACCTGTTCTGCCACTCTTTCTTCTATTGAGGCGTAAGAAAGAGTAATAGGTCGGGAGAAAGGTGTTCACATCATCTCTTCCCCCTAGCAAGGTTTGTGGCTAGAGTCCTTCCTGGCTGGAGGGAAAGATCTGAATCTCTATGCTGTGATCCTAAAAGAGCAGGAAATTAAGCTAAAGATGATATGTGCTGGCAGGTATAGATGAAAATGGTAGTTTCACTGTGCTCTCCATGTTATAAAACATGACACCTTCATAGAGAAAGATTAGAGGAATAGCACAGGGAAATGTGTTTTCCAGAATGCTACCTTCAATGCTTGACTGCTTGTTAAAGACCTATCAAAACAAACCGAACAGACTACTATGTGGTGCTTTGGTGGATTAACACTGGGCTGGCTCTTACATTCTGAGATTTCAAAGTTCCTTTGAAGTTAGTGTATTAGGAAATCACTTTGCAAGTCGCACCACTATAAGCTTTAGATGTTTCCTAATAACTCTGTGATGGAATAAGAGTTGACTAACTCTTCAGGATTTAACAAGGAAGAGAAATTTTTTCTTGGCAAACATGAAAATAAGATCCTTTAACCAATGAAAAAAGAACACGGAAGTCACATGGCATTTGCCAAAGGTGATCTTTTCTTCTAAAAAGTCAATTTCCTTCAGAATTTTGTAACAGTTTTGTTCCCTTAATGTGGCCCTACATCTTAATATTAGGGTAATTTCTTTAAAATATTAAAATTTGACTTGTCATTAAAGTAACCATTATGAGCCTTGATTTTGTTAATATTACTTGAGTGACCTTTCAGTCTGAGGAACATAAAGTCCTTTTTAGGAGAATTAGTCTTCTACTTCCCCTTAGGATCATTTGGGTTGAACTGGTGATTAGGGTGTGTGAGCCTCGAAGGTGAGAAGACAGTTCATATCAAGTACCTCAGGGATCAGGTCCTGACACCTACTACAAGCTAGAAGTTCCAGAAATCCTCGCTTATCCCACAGTTGTGCACTCAGTGGTTTTAGTTACAGGTGGTCAACCACATTCCAAAAATAGGTAAGCACAGAACAAGAAGATAATCTGAGAGATAGAGATCACATTCCCATAACTCTTGTTGACGTATATTCTTATACTCGTTCTTATTGTTGTGACTTTCTTATAGGGCCTAATTTAGAAATTAAACTTTATTATAGGTATGTATGTATAGGAAAAATGATAGTATATAGAAGGTTTGGTACTGTTTGAGATTTCAGGCCACCACTGGGGGATTTGGAAGGTATTCCCTGCAGATAAGGGAGAATATGACTACACTGGTTTTCCACATACTGAGTGCCTTTACAACATCAGTGCCTCTTAGAAAAGCTAAAAACAAATCACACAAAAATAAATAAAGAAATAACAACACATCACACTGATTGAAGAGTATGTAACAGAAATGCCCTGCTATTTTAAGGTAGCTGCAGCATTTGGATGTGAATCTAATGACTTTCCTGTTATCACATCTGTGTATATTTATAAACTTAGCGTAGAAACGTGCGTCACAACTGATCCCTTGAAAGTAGTTGAGGTTATGGTGTGGGGGATGAATGTGAAATTTAACTGCAAGATCAAGCTTCTTAAAAGGTCAGTGGGGTGGAAAGAATAGTAATTGTTCCAGCTGAGCCACTTTTCACACTACATTTTTGATGCAATGACTAATTATTGTGATTATTTTCACCAGCAAAGTTTCCTTTAGAGTTAAATATATTTATTTTCTCTTTTCATCCCTAAAAAGTATTTCAAGCTTTGGAGGAATTCCATATGTTTTCTACCTATACTGAAGCAGTGTGCTCTCATATGTTTCCACAAATGGTGAACCACCTTTTTCCCATTGCTCTTCTTTCTGTGACACATATTTCTCTCTTTGTATCTGCTCAAGAAAGCCAGCTGGGGCTTAATGAGAATAGTCAGCTCCCACGTTGACCATATTCTCACCTGGCCTTTTGAGGACCCCGTTCAATAACTGTGCATATAGCCAGTGGCCAATAAGCTCGAATTTAATATAATGAGCTGACACATCATTTCAATAGAAGGAGATAGTAGGTGTAGAAATTGTAGGTTTAAAAAAAGTTATCTGTAGTATCTGAAAAATTACTGTCTACAATTTTTCGGTTTAATATCAAATGTGGCCACTTTACTGAGCATGTATCCGAAGAAGTTACAGAAGAGAGTTATTGGAGCTGCCACACCCACAGTAGTAGAAAGAATGAAAGATTAGAAGAATTAGATATATCGTTTATAATATAATAATAAGTCCTTAAATTCCTATAATTCTTCATACTTTTCTTTCTTTCTTTCTTTCTTTTTTTTGGAGACGGAGTCTCGCTCTGTCGCCCAGGCTGGAGTGCAGTGGCCGGATTCTCAGCTCACTGCAAGCTCCGCCTCCCGGGTTCACGCCATTCTCCTGCCTCAGCCTCCCGAGTAGCTGGGACTATGGGCGCCCACCACCTCGCCCGGCTAGTTTTTTGTATTTTTTAGTAGAGACGGGGTTTCACCGTGTTAGCCAGGATGGTCTTGATCTCTTGACCTCGTGATCTGCCCGTCTCGGCCTCCCAAAGTGATGGGATTGCAGACTTGAGCCACCGCGCCTGGCCTCTTCATACTTTTCAAAGAGCTTTCACACACCCACATTCTTGTTTGCTCTTCACAGGATCTGGGAGTGATCATACCAATCGAATTTGAGACGAAATGAGCATAGCTGGAAATCATATTGCTCAATATGTGACCTGTGAAGAACAGTCCAGTTTTCCAAATTTTGAATTGTTCACACCACCATAAAACAAACACTAACATAAGGTCTTCAGGAGCGAAATGAAGCAGAGATCTAGGGACTTATTAAGCAGACTATCATATTCTGTCTATTTCTTCCCCCAGCTGATAATACAAAGGGAAAGAGTATCTTGGCCTGTGTGTGATTTGAATTCACGCTGTTGTTAACTTTACCTGTGTTATTAAATTCATAATATAATTGTCAGTTATTTGCTCAGATAACTGTGTGATTAATTTGATTTTTCAGTCTTTGAACAAAATCTTTGGTATTTAAAATGCCTGATGAGTGAAAGATATTGGGACCACACTTCCTTCCACATGAATGAATGATTTCTGAAAATGATCATACACAGGAATCAAACTTCATTTCAATTTTCTAGAGCCAGGTTAAGTAAATCCAACCAGTATACATTCATCTAGTCAACAACTTTAAAATTTAGAATCCCAGAATTTTATAACATTGGGACCGGGCAAGAAATCAGTAACAGAGGGATCTTAAGATATCTGTTTATTAAATACAAAAATATGAGACTAACCAGAGAATTTATGAGTATAGATTTCGGAAAGTTTGGTTTAAAATGGCACTGGCACACGCTAATATCTCAGAAGATTATAAATGTCAGCATATTTCATACTGTCTTTACTCATGATGGCTCCTCTTTTACTCAAATTATGGCTATTTCTTACTAAAATTGTAGTTTTTTAGTATCTTCAGTATTATCTAGAGATGTAACAAAAACACACCATAGAAGTTTTTCTTTCAGGCATTTTGGAAACAAGCCAAAAATGGACCGTTCATCTTTACATAGCATGTCTTAATAAAATAGTTATAATGGTAATTATTCATGTTTATTATATTTTTCTTAAAGATGCCTTAAAATATATATTTCACATTTCATTACTCTGTGTCATAATGCAGCATCATAAACTTAAATATCAAACCACTTCTTGTTACAGTACAAGTACTAAATATCTCTAAAAATGTGAAATCCTCTTTAAATGGTACTTTCTCAAAAACTATTTTTCTGCACCTCTCTAGGTATTGCATTTCATAACTCGATTCTTCTCATTTTAAGAGTAATTGGCTTTTCATAACATCTTGAAGTTGGGAGGTATATTAGGATTGCATTCAGCTGCCAGCAGCAGCAAACTTGACAGACAGCAGCTTAAGTAAGAGGTTTAATGGGCCCTGACTACTTCTGTTCATCCTTTTCAGCAAATGGCCTTTGTCTTCACAATTATAACATGGCCACTGCACTTCAGCTCTTCCATCTTCACTCCAGCAAGGAAAATAAGGTTATGGGTAAAGGGCAATGCAAGAGCAATTACTGTTAGGCCAGCTGAATCTGTCTCTTTAAAAAATTGAGACATAATTCCCATACCATAAAATTCACCTCTTATGTTCACAAGGTGGTGCAATCATTATCACTGTCTAATTCCAGAACATTTCCATCATCCCCAAAATAAATCTGTACCCATCAGCAGCTGGCACTCATTCCCCCTTTCCCCCTCCCCAAACCCTGGCAATCACTAGTCTACTTTCTGTCTCTATGGATCTGCCGATTCCGAACATTTCATATATATGGAATCATACAATATGTGGCCTGTTGTGTCTTCCCCTTTGCATGATGTTTTTAAGGTTCATCCATTGAATGGAAGTATCAGTGCTGCATCCTTTTTTATGGTTGAATAATATTCCCTTATCTGTATATAGCACATTGGTAAATGAATATTTGTGCTGTTTCCACTTTTTGGTTATTAAGAATAACGCTGTTATGAATAGTTGTGTATGAGTCTTTACGTAGACATATGTTTTCACTTCTCTTGGGTATCTAGCTATGAGTGTGCTCAGTCATACGGCAACTCTGTTTTGGCTTTTTGAGGAACTGCCAACCGTTGTCGAAAGCAGCTGCACCATTTTACAATCCTGCCAGCAGTGTAAGAGGGTTCCGATGTGTCTGTCTCTTCTAAAAGCTTTTCTCAAAAGCCTCCCTCACTCTGCCCCAGGACTCCTGCTAACATCTCATTGGCCGGAACAGGGTCATGTGGCCACTCCCACCTACAATTGAGGCTGGGAAAGTGAGTATTTTAGAATTTAAACCTCTGTTGTAGAAAAAGAAAAAGGAAGTTTGCATCTTTGTGTGCTGAAGAAGTGATTCTGGTCATCTTTTCTGATGGAAATCCCCTCTTCAAAACCCCTGCTAGGGGGCATCCTGCTTCTGTATGAACACTGCCGGTGATCAGACTCTTGTCTCTGAAGGGAGGCCCCCATTCCACGTTTGAATGGTTCTTATTGTTTGTGTGTCCTGTACACTGAGTAACATATCTAATATTTTCCCTTCAGAAATAATAAAGGGAATATGGCTATGGAAATGAAATCGCGTCATTAATAATGTAAATGTGATGTTCCAGCTATTATTGCCTAGCTCACAGGAGGGCTCAGTAATTGTTTCTCTCCCTTCTGCTCCCCTCCCTTTCATCTTTCCCTTCTTTCCTCTGTAATGGGATGGCAAGGAGAATACATTCTGTTGTTTTGGTAAATTACACATCTCTAGGACATCAGGGATGGTGTTGTCTAATTGACTTTGGTTCACACCTGCTGCAACTTAAACATATGCAAGCATTAATGAATTTTTTTCCTAAAGTAGAGGGAGAAGAAAGCTGGTGATAGAGGAAACCATTCACAGGCCTCACCATTGGATTATAAGCATGCTGAGTGCTTAATGAGTTGCTGAATAATATAACACTTCTTTAGTTCTTTGGCTGCCTCATGATTAAATGCTATAAATATTTATGATTTATTACTGATGCTTTGGATAGGGTAGGCTTTGGAAGGCTCATGGATCACAGTGATTCTAAAGGAAAATAAGAAAATACAACTATATAAAGCTGCTTATTTATAATGCTGCTCTAACGGGCAGAAGCTGGTGGAGGTAAAGCTATTTAGAGGCAATGCCATTTAAATAGTTTCTTTTATCATTGATTATATAATTTTCATTAGCATATACTTATAATAAACAGGAATTAAAATCATCACTTTCTACTAATAACACACTCACCTTTGAAGGTTTCAGTTAGGTTGCAAAATCAAAGAGCTCTGCGTAATGTTTACTGCAACTGCCGTCTTGCTATACGTGGCAACAGGGACCTACAATACATGCGGCTTTTTCTCCCCAAATCAGAATACTTGTCTCAGGGAACCAAGGCTGGCAGTTTCTGCAGCATAAACCCCAGCTGCATCTAATACCCCACTTGCAAAACTTTCTGCTCCCTGTTTCTTTCTTTCTTTTTCTTTTTTTTTTTTTTTGAGACAGAGTTTCACTCTGTTGCCCCAGGCTGGAGTGCAGTGGCCGGATATCAGCTCACTGCAAGCTCCGCCTCCTGGGTTTACGCCATTCTCCTGCCTCAGCCTCCCGAGTAGCTGGGACTACAGGCGCCCGCCACCGCCCCCGGCTAGTTTTTTGTATTTTTTTAGTGGAGACGGGGTTTCACTGTGTTAGCCCGTGTTAGGATGGTCTCGATCTCCTGACCTCGTGATCCGCCCGTCTCCCAAAGTGCTGGGATTACAGGCTTGAGCCACCGCGCCCAGCTGCTCCCTGTTTCTTTGGTTCTACTGGTTTAGAGGTTAAGTCCCCAACAGAGTTAATACTTGCACAAGGGGCGTGGAAGCGTTGCAGGGTCAGCTGTAGTGCGGGTTATTGATTCAGATAACTAGGTTTGATTCCTAACTCCATCAAGCTGCATGACTCTTAGCAGGTTATTCAACTTCTCTGAGCTTCAGTTCCTTCATGGAGCTACTATGAGAATTGATTGAATTACACATGTGACATACTTGCCAATAGCAAGTGCTTAATTAAACATTAGATATTATCTCCATTAAAATGAATCATAAGCAAATATTTTGACCTGCAATATACCTTAGAATACAATGGACATTTATGAACAGTGTACTAGATAGCTTATTGCTCAGACATAAGAAAAACTTAGTGTATACAGAAAAATAGAAGCATTAATTTTTTTTCTCTGAAATTAATGCTGTCCCCTAAAGTATGTATGGAGAACAAAATTATTGAGTCTGGCCTTTTCACATATCTCATTGCATCTTTATATCCACCCTTTGAGATTATTATTATTATTTTCTTCGTTTGACTAATGAGGAAACTAAGACTTTGAGAGAGGAAATGCTTTGCCCAAGAGACAAAACTAGTAAGTGGCAGAGCCAAGAATCGAACCCAGGTCTTCTAAACAATAGATACACAAAGTGATGACAGGAATATGTTTTTGCTTTATATGGCTGTTGTAAAAAATGGAAAGGCAGGTTTAGGGGTGAGGTAGAGGAGGAATAGAAAAAAAACTCACCTTCCTATAATTCTCCATGAAGGAATAGAATGGGTTCTCCTTGAAAAAAGGTCAACCCATCTCTCCTATCATGCAGATAGCCATCACATGACTGCAAAACAGAAAAACAGATCTCTTATTTCTTGGGTTTCCAAGCTGGACGGCTTTTAAATATAAAGTTTCACTAATTTTTTTTAAGTCACAAAGGCAGGGCATTCAAATGAAATTATAGTTTCTTTTTAACTGTAGGTGTAGCCTGGTCAGGGTCTAAGAAGCCTTTGCATTATAGACTGAAGTTTTTTACTATTGCATTGACTGACACCATTCAAGTGGAAGATAAAAATTTCACAATTTCTAATGTGGTAATGCCAACGAAAAAAGCAAAAGGCTGCTGAAAATTTGTGACTGACAGCTCAGTGTTCTCAGCGAGATAATGAAGTCTCTCCCGAATGCAGAGCCACCTTGTGTGCCAAGACTGAGGTCATATATTCATACCACTGAGGGAATTTCATCTGTTTCCTTATTTGAAAAAGGATTCTTAATAACTCCTCACTTCTATATTTCCCTAGTTTTACTTCAGACAAAAAGAATTAGATAATCATGTCACATACCAAGAGGAGAACATTTATAATACCCATGAGAGTAAAACCTTTCAGGGCTGAATGGAAGGTTACTCAGTCTCCCTGAAACATAAAGTCCTGACAAGAGGAAACAAAAAAGCTAGCAAAACCAACCTGGATAGCTATATCATGCTAAGGTCCCTGGGTGAAGGCTGTAATTGTTCCAGTGGATGAAGTCTACATCATATAGTAGCAATGAATAGCGTCTACTAAATAGTTCGTATCGGCCAGACATGCTACTAAATACTGTATCTGATTTACCCCTGCAAACAGTACCATGAGGCAGGAACTATTATCTTCATATTAGAAACAGAGCAACCAAGGTTTAGAAAAGATATGAAACTAACCAGATGCTAAATAGCACAGCAGGGACTCTGTTATCCAAGTCAATGCTCGTTTCCATTTCATACAACATTTCCTTTCTTAGGAATGTGACCCCACTTTTATCAATAAACAATGTATTAGTTAGCTATTGCTCCATAACAAATTGCCACCAACTTAGTGGCTTTAAAAATGCCAACTTATTATCTGTAGGACATGAATGTGGGCACAACTCAGCTGGGTCACCTGCTTCAGGGTCTCTCAAAACATTGCAATCAAGGTGTCAGCCAGCATTGGGGTCTCCTCCAAGGCTCGACTGGGGAAGGATTGGCTTCCACACTCACATAGTTTTTGGCAGTGTTTCATTCCTTGCAGGTTGCTGAACTGAAGGACAGTTATTATTTCCTTGCTGTCTGTCACCTGGAGGACACCCTTGGTTCCTTGCTGTGTGGGCATCTCTACATGGTAGCTTATTTCATCAAAGCTATCAGGGGAGAGAGTCTGTTAGCAAGATGGACATTACGATCTTATATAACATAATCATGACAGTGATATTCCACCACCTTTACAGTCTTCTATTGCTTAGAGGCAAGTCACCAGTCCTGCCCACATTTGAGAGGAAAGGATTGTATAAAGATGTGGATTGTATAAAGATGTGGCTAATAGGAGACGGGGGGTGGGGGGATGGACATCTTAGGGTCTATATGCCACAGGGAGTTATGTCAAATATTCCATGTTTTTCCTTTATATTTCTTCTAATTCCATAAACTTATCCTAAAGCTCCCTGTCCAGGAAGAGAGAAAGGTTCACAATTATTTTTCAAAATATTTTAAAATCCCACTGGAATATTTATCTTATAGTAGTTTCTTAAAATATTAATTATTATTTCTTAAGACTTGGACCCTGATTCTTATTAGTTGCATGATCACCTTGTTTCTGGAAATAAGCTCATTGCATATAGGACCCCAGGGAAGTGGGTATTTAATGAAGTTAGCAGGGTCATGAAATGAATAGATGGCATGAGTTCCACACCCTGTGAATGAGCTCTAGTGGCCTTTCAACCAAGACTCTTCTGGGTCAAACAGAGGTTCCCTCCGGGGGAAATGCAAACTGTTTTCTGTGTCCTACAGAAACTCTCTAGCACAAGGCTTCTGGCAGTGCAGGCTTACAGCAAACAGAACAGAACACTTACAATGAGAAATTGGTTTTAGAGGTTATCATTTTTATTGCTTTTTAGTGTCTCAAACCCCACTGCACCAGTGGAATGTAGCCTGCCTGAATTATAGCAGCTTAAAAAATCTTTTCATCACTATCACCACATACATATGTCTGTGTGTATATATATATATGTATGCATGACACCCAAAATTTAGCACCGTGAATTCTCACTGCTGCAAAAAAATTGTGTTCCTTCTCAACCCTCTTGACGTACACTGCATCCAAAAAAGATTTTGGAAATCTTCCAGGGCCCAGTTACGCTGGGGGGATGCAAACCCACCCATCTTCCATCTCCCTGTAATTTCTTCAATAACTTCAGCATAGAGTGACATTGGTTTACCAAGGAAAAGCTAACAGATTTTTTTCTATAAATAACTGGTTGGCAGTGCTGTGGTGACAATTTATATAATAGAACTCATGCTTAAATAATAAGGTAACAGCTTTGGACTGAGAATTTTAAAATGTTTTATTGAAATGTAGACTGATTAACAGGCAAGGTTCTTCTTCTAATTATTTTAATTATAGGCTCTTAATGACAAGAAGCTGTAGAAATAAAAACACATTAAAATTACATTTTTAATGAAGTGGCACCTGGAAACCTCAACTTCTCCGAAGCAAGTAAGGGTACTCTGTTGTTACCTAGGAACAATGCACACGTACGGAGAGGTTAAGATGTTCGTTTAAGGGACAGATTTATGACCTCGTTTCTCTCTGAATGCAGGTAGGATACAGGAGACATGAAGTATGGTAGAAAGAACACTAGGCTCAGAGTCAAGAGACTGATTTCTGGTCCTGGCTCTGTCACATCGCTTGACTGTGTGTCCACTTCACCTTTCTTGGCCTTAGTTTTTCAAGGGTAAAATGTAGAACGTGAAGTTAGTAAGCTCTAAACACCCCTTTTAACTTTATAATTCCATGATTTCATTCTTCTGTTGTAAAGAACGATAAACTTTTGGGGGAAATAGATTGAGCACATCCGTCATTAAATATTAATTCATATGCACATGTAGTAATGGCAAGTTTTAGGACATAGATTGGGACTTTCATTGAATTTAGCAGAACTAAATTAGACATATATCCATGTACCCACCACTGTACCAGACACGTGAGGGTGGGTGAGGTTTTGAGATGGAGAAAGGATAGTAT
This sequence comes from Mandrillus leucophaeus, assembly GCF_000951045.1. Lineage (NCBI taxonomy): Eukaryota > Metazoa > Chordata > Mammalia > Primates > Cercopithecidae > Mandrillus > Mandrillus leucophaeus. The sequence continues at coordinate 2,564,294 of NW_012106919.1, read as the reverse complement.
GCTTCTATCCACCCATTCAGTCATTCATTTCCTAAGCAAATATTTATTTGTTTATATCACAGGGAAGATTCCACCAATTAGGTCATATTTGAAGAGAAATCTAAAAAAAAAAAAAAAAAGCATACAGATTATCCTGGGGAAAAGCATTTCAACAGAGTAAGAGGCAGTGCAAATGCTCTGAGGTAGGAGTACCTTGTTTTGTTCAAGGACTAAGCAAGAAGGTCAGGATGGCTAATCAATGGGAGAGAGGAGCAAAGAAGTAGAGATGATGTCATGGAGATAGGTAGAGCCAGGGAACCTAAGACATTTTTAAAAATGTCTCCTGCTCAGCACAAGTTGTATACTTTCATCTGTCTTCAAGTCCAGAACATTCTCAGCCATCATCTCTACAAATATATCTTATCTGCTACTCTCTCTATTCTCTTAAAAAAGAGAATTCCTGTAAGAGCCATGCTGGAGTCATTCCATCTGTTTTCTGTATTTTCTACCTGACATTTTATAGTTTTAATCTCTATCATTCTGTGCTGCATTCTGGGTGAGTTTCTCAATACTATTTTCCAATTCTTTAATTATCTGTCCAATATGTCTGTTCTAGAGCGTATCCTATTTATTATGGTTTTTATTTCAGTGACTGCAGTTTTTACATTCCTAGGACTTTCAATTGGTTATGTTTTATATCTACTTGTTCTTGTCTCATCTGACTATTTTGTTTCAGAATTCTGGTTTTTTAGTAAGTGATGGTCCTTCCTTTATCTCTTTGAGGATCGGAAACTCACCTTTTTTGAAGACATTTTCATATTAATCTATTATTTTGATTTCTCGGTAATAAGTATATCCCTACTTGCTTATCTCTGTTGTCTTAGTTTTCTCCATGTGTTTTGGAATTTTGGTTTGAAGGCTCATTGTGAATAGGAGGCTTTATTGTTTTCTCTCTCTTTGTTCCCTCAGACTCTGACAATTTTGTGTGTAGATACCAGCTTTTTCCCCCCAGCAGTTCAGAAGCTCCTGTCCCACTGAAATTGAAAAAGGTACAGGTTACTAACCCAGTGGGCTGCTTGGCCCATATTCTTGCTTCAAGATGAGATCCATTATTTCCTATCTTTCAAGATACTCAACTTCATATACTCCATTGCTCCAGGTAAGGACCCACTGCAACTTTTTTTTCATCCTCCTTTCATGGGTGAGAGAGTCTGCAGAAGTACTGGTTTCACTCAATGAAATTGGCTCTCTCTGACCTGCTTTGCGTACCAGGTATTACCATTTCGCAGCCTGTGCCTCCTTTCATCCCTAGTAGTCTTGCTTATGGTACTGGGTTTTTGCTTTGTTTCTGGTTCATAAAAAAAGAATTTTTTTTTAGCATGGCCATTTGTGTTTAGATTTCTTTAAAAACATTTTTATCTACCATTGTTATGTATTTGGAGCTGAGGGACAGGGTGTGGACCTAAACGTGTAAATATGTATGCCATCTTGAACAGAAGTCTCTTTAAGCGGAATTTGAGACACAGGCTAGGTCTTAAAGAATTAATAGGTCCTGAGTAGGCTGGCTGAAACTATAATCCCAGAGTCGAAGTCAAGAATACGTAGGACGTGTGCAAGAAAATAGGAGAAAACCAATCTGGCTAAGGAGAACCACGGCAGTTGAGACTAGGGGATCCCCAAGCCAGTGTTGATGCCCCTCGCATGTGTTTTTGGAACAGTCTACACATCCCCTCTCATCACATCCATCCTCCCTTTACAATTGCCTGAAGGCAGAACCCTGTATATCTTTAAAACAAAAATGTTACCATTTTCGTTTTAACATTTGGTTAAGGTGTACAGTATGATGTTTTGGTACATAGTGAAACGGTTACTATAGTCAAGCAAATTAGCATATTCATCATCTCACATAGTTATTTCTACAATCTACTCTCTTAGCAAATATCTAGTATACAATACAATGTTATAATTACATTACTCATGTTGCACCTTAGATCTCTATATAAGAAGGACTTTCTATTGCTTTTAAAACTTTTGGTCTGGGTGGGGCATGGTGGCTCACGCCTATAATCCCAGCACTTTGGGAGGCCAAAGCAGGTGGATCACCTGAGGTCAGGAGTTCGAGACCAGCCTGGCCAACATGGTAAAACCCTGTCTTTACTAAAAATGCAAAAACTAGCCAGGTCTGGTGGTGCATACCTGTAATCCCAGCTACTGGGGAGGCTGAGGCAGGAGAATCACATGAACCTGGAAGGCAGAGGTTGAAGCAAGCTGAGATCGCGCCACTGCACTCCAGCCTGGGCAACAGAGTGAGAATCTGTCTCGAGAAAAATAAAACTTTTGGTCTGCTCGGAAATCTGATTTTTAAAAATTGACTGATAAAATTATATGTATTTATGGTATATGACATGACGTTTTGAAATATATATATAGTGGAATGACTAAATCTACCTAATGA